>NC_037689.1:112246585-112464080 GCF_003255815.1 Theropithecus gelada | reverse complement strand
GGAAGGAAGGAAGGAAGGAAGGAAGGAAGGAAGGAAGGAAGGAAGGAAGGAAATGAAACAAGGAGAAACAGCACAATAAAAGAGAAAATGTTGTATCACAAATCCATAAGATAGAAGGGTCCTACTTTTGAAATAAGGTCAAGAAATCTCTATTTCCCAGACTGTAAGCTACTTGAATGCACAGAACCTGCTTTTGTCTTCATTACACTTAGCATAGTGCCCTGTATTTAGTAAGTCTTCCAAAGATGTTTGTGCCATTGCATTGCATAAGAAATTCAAAATGAATGTCAATAATTTTAAAAATATGCCCAATTTGTTACCAAAAGAGCCAACCATTAAACATTTACTGTCAAACTTCATTGTGTCATGTCATAGCTTGAAAACACTCTATAACACACACCTTCTGTGTACTATGAGATTTGAGTCTTATAAGATCAAAATGTGGATAAATGTCTACCTGCAGTGTGGTAAATGATCAGAAGTGATTGGCAAAGTCTTTAATGTTCGACTTCCCAGTGGCCCATCCGTGTACTTTAACTAGCATTCCGTGTCATATAAGAAGCCTCCCTTGATTATTTCTAATCAATAATCACTCTTAATGATATCTGTGTTCCATTGTTTTCATTTGAAGTGAGTGTAAAATACAATTAAGCAGAGACATAGAGAGTGACAAAATCCAATTCTACTTTTCATGGTTTGAGGATTCCTTATCATCAGTCAATTGAAGAAAATACTACCTCCAGTGCTAGACTGCTAAAATGATCATCATTAAAGATAAATAGATTATTAATGGAAAATACCTTTCATATATTAGGTATTATATAAATATTTGTTGAACAAAAAAGTATGAAAATTTATATTTCAATAATGATTATATTTACTTTGCAATTACTATTATTTCACTATTATAGTAAACCACAATTTCTTCAAATGTCAGTTTTGAAAGTCATAAAGTTCTATAAAGCAATCTTATTTCCTGGCTTTACCTTAACCTGTAATATACTTCAAATTCAAGGACAGAAAGATTGTAAAATACAGTGATCGTATATTAATCTTCTTACATCTATTTATACTTTTGCAAAAATTTTCCAGGCAGCATTATTACAAGGTTAAATACAAAGTTAAAAATCAAGAATCTCAGTCCCTTTACGGCTGTTTATTTTTCCCAATGGAGTATGCATTTTATCACTGCAACATTATAATCTGTGAACAACACATGGCTTAAACATTATGTTGTGTTGTTTAGAAGAAATGGCCCAAGAAAAGTAGCTTGCATTTCAAAGTCTTTAAATTTCAAAACATTACCACTGTGTTCTACCTTGAGGAGTTTAAAATGTAACAGTTCCGCTGATCTGAGAGAGTCCTCAATGCATTGATTACAATCAGCTGGTCCATCTTTTATCCCAACGAAATTAATCATGGTGACAGTTGCCACTATGGCCTCCTCCCTGTATTTTCCAACCATGGAGGAGGACAAGTGAGCATCTGCCTCCTAGATTTTAGATTGAAAATATCACCTGAACACACCAGGATTCTTTATGCTATGGCAGAGCCAAGAGTCTCCTAATAAGCATGTCTATACACTGATCATGATGTTTTCCTTTAAAAACCAAATTCCTCCAAGAATTTGTAAATGGAATTTAGCAATATTTACAACTTACTCATCAATAAATGGCATTTGAAATATTTATTTCACATTGTTTTGTCACATAGAGAGTTTAAAAATGTGATCAAAATATTTGTAGAACTACTTTTTGTAATAGGAGAAGTCCTTTATTTTTCTTTTAATAATAAAAATAATGTGCCAAGTAAAATATTCATTTATGAAACTGTTCAAGCAAAAGCAAAACCAGAAATATTAGAAATCATTAAGGTTATTCATTCTTCTCCCAGAGTATTACTGAAACAGTTGACAAAGGAAGTATTACATGATGGTCAAAAACATGTTACAAATTATCATTTTAAGAAGGTTTAAAGTTGTACAAGGATTCCATTTACAATATATTTGATCTATATGCTTACTAACCTAATGATCTTGGTTATATAACATCTCATGCCTCCGCGTTTCAAAGATGGACAGTGACAGACATTAAATTCCTATTCAAAGGTATTAAAACTGACAGACTTTGTTTCTAAATTATGAATTTCTACATTATATTGAACTCTCATGTATTTTGTTGCTCGCTCTCAATTTGTGTTTGCTACATTGTTTGAGGCATGAGTAGGTTTTCACTAGCTTATGTGAGAGGAAACTCCGTGTTTCTCAAATTCTTTAAGTAGGTTCGTTTGGAAAAATCAGTGAAGCATTCTGTTTAACCTGAGTCATTTCTTTCTACATTAAGCAAAGTTACCTGTAGCTCTGTTATAGAACCCAGTCAGTTACCCTGAACCACAATGGATGCAGATCTATCTTCTTCTTATTTCTGTGCTAGAAAAGTTTCATAGCTCATCACGGAAAAAGATCTGTAGCTCATCATGGAAAAAGATCCCACCATCCTGTAGGTCTCAGTTTAGCTTCCTGTCTTTTAGCGTTTACATTCACTCTCCCTTAGCCAATTTTGCTTTTTGTTCAATTGCAAAAAACGAAGCCTTCCCATTGCCTGTTTAAAACCCCGTTTGCCTTGCTCAATGTCATGGTTTTTCAGGTTTTCTAAGACTTGGTTACTCGCTCTGCATGTCAGTGTGAGTTTGCATTTTAATTTTCCTTCCTGCACCTGATGCTTTACAATGACTCTGTAAGGTGTCAACAATCTCTGAAAGTTCTGGGATGAGGCGTAGAATTTAGATCATGCTCTTATTTTGCCACAGTGGTGATTAAACACTAACACATACAGACACACATACAGGATGAGTGGAGGTTTAAGTTGTGTTTGCTTCTAGACCCTGAAATAACTGAGCTCATTTTCAAAATAAATAATCTACTTTCAAATTTGGTCTTTATTTTACACATACACTTAGTCAGAGATGTCTGCTGCTTAATATTTCAGCATATTGTCAAGCAATTCCATATGCTTTTTGCTTTTCCTCTTCCTACTTCTCCCTGTTTAGTCAGAAGTTTTCAAGGTTTAGGTGCTTTATAGATTGAGGGTGTAGAATATTCTAATATGACTGGCAGAATAAAACAAAGACTGATTTATATTTCTCACTCAGTGTATTTGAAAAGACAGATTCCCAACCATTTGCCTACAACTCTATTTCCAACTCCTATCAGTTAGTTTTGAGTTGTTCATATCTCTGATTTAACACTTTCAATAGTTGCCTCTGTATATTTACACATTTAAACTTACAGGACTAGGTAGTGCTGAAAAAAATACACTTAAAGTTAAAAAATGTCAACAGGTCTATGTGGAAAGCTAGTAGAAATTTCTTAACACTTAAAATTCACTTATTTGTAAAAAATTAGCAAAAGGTACTGACTACGAGTATTTTCCTGAAAGGACTTCAGGTTCCCTGCCAATGCCTAACCATACCAAAAGTGAGAGGAAGCCCCTGGTAACAATGTTTACAAGGTGTTCTGTGTGTAAAAGTGCAATCTGGAGAAAATAAATACCCTCACAATTATTTGCTTTCCTTGTAGCACTCATTTATAATCAAACATTTATTATAACTCCTATTTTTTCTTACTTCTAGTTTTCATTCAACTTGTCCTGATAAAGTCTTGAATTCTCTCCATTTGATTCCCTACTGCTAGCTTCAATATCAATGAAGCTATGGAATATCAATATCAATATCAATATCAATGTGAAAAGCATACATTAGTCAGAGGTAGACTCCACCTGGATTTAACTATATTCTGGCACACGCACATACAATATCTGTCTCTGATTTCTGACAAGTGATAAAAGTGATAAAGTGATAAAAGTGATTTCTGACAAGTGATAAAAGAATGAACTATCAACTTAAACATGGTCGCATTTGATCTTGTATTTTGCATCTACTATATATTAAGAAGGCTCCAGATTTAATTATGGATAAACATATAGCTACATTTATCATGCCACAATTTTCAAATACAGAATGAATATTTGACAAGTAAAAATAATTTTCTCTTGCTCATCAGATTCCTTTTAGGCTAGATCTATCCTCAACTTATCCAGTTAGTGGAAGGGAGCATCAGTGCGTATTATCAAAAGTGATGTATAATCCATACTGATGTTTTAGGGTCACCTTTCCAACTCCCTCCAAAATAGGAAAACCTGCACTGGAAAGTGGGCCTATAGCCTTGAATCAGCTGGATTCTCAGAAGACACCTCAGCTTCTTTGAGTTGCTAGAGTTCCTTGCTGTTCAGTGCCGTAACTCCACTCCAGGGAGCATGATCTTTCCTGTTAGGTGATTAGCACTTGGAATAAGGGCAAGATTCTTCAGATCAGGGAGGTAGAGCAGATGGGAAACTGGTTTCATTTGTGAGAAGGGACAGAAAAAAAAAAAAAAAACCTTTGCGCAGCATTCACGCTTCTCAACTGAGTCGGCTGCAGCCTCAGTCACCTGTTAACGTAACAGCTATATTCACGGTCTGAAAATACACAAAGCCAGCTTCTCCTGGCAGAGTCCCTTACCACTCTGGGGTTGCATTACCATCACAGGGAATGAAAACATGGTTCTAATCCAACTAGGAAACAAAGGGTACTTGCAAGAAAAAATTTCAATTCAATTTAATGCAACAAATATTTGTTGGTTTGGGATCATTTACCTGCAAGAAATGTTCTTCTTTGACACAGAAGCACATGATTCTGAACTGGCTACAACTATATGATTGGAGATATTGGTGACAAAAGTGATTACCATAAAAATTAAAGCAGGAAAGGAACTTGAGAGATCATTTACGTAGTCCTTAGTGGAGTGCCTTGCACAAAGTAATCTCATCATAAAAAAACTGATGAATGGATGAATCCAGTTCAATCCCTCATTTTACAAATCAAGAAACTAAAGGCAAAAGGAAGAAGTAATTTACTCAACGATACAAAGTCAGCCAGTGGAAGAGCAGGACAAGAGACCAGAATTTCTGAGTCCTTACCTATTATTCTTATTAACATACTCTTCTTTATATTCAGTCATTTCCACTGTTGATTAATCAGCTGTAGACCATATTCGTCTTCATCCCCATAACTATGTGACTTCATGCCCACAATGTCTTTTAGTACAGCAGCTCCATTAAACTAGCCTTAACCACTCTAATCCATATCCTTACACCTCTTCTCTGAATTTTCACAGTGCTTACTGGCTATACCAAAACTTGAAGCTTTTAATAAAAAACATACTTGGCAAGAATTTTATGAATGTATCTTGCATCATTAATAAGGTTTGTATGCTTCTTCAGGTAAGGGACGTTTGTTTATAGTTCTTTATATATATCAGCATGTAACACCCAGGTTTACCTGGGTGCATCAGATTGAGTACATAATTTAGCATCCAGATTGGACACTTTTGAGAGTTAAAAATTATAATTAATACACATGCAATAAGCACAAACTGTGACTGTCCTAGGAAAAGTAGAATATATAGTCACCCTAATAGTTGTTGACTTGTTCAACATTTGTTAAATTAGAATCAATCATTGCTGATTGTACAATTGTCCAACTGTGGGATATTGTTTCAATTTACAGATTACAATGAATTAAATTATTTCTAAAGTAATAATCACTGAAAAAATAATGATAAGTTGCAGAATTCTATTTAGTTACTGATTTTTTTTTTTTTTTTTCTTTTTTAAGATGGGATCTCAGTCTATCACTCAGGCTGGAATGCAGTGATGTGATCTCGGCTCACTGCAACCTCTACCTCATTGGGCTCAAGGGATCCTCCCACCTCAGCCTCCCTAGTAGTTGGGACAACAGGCATGTGCCACTGTGCCCTTCTAATTTTTTGTATTTTTGGTAGAGACAAGGTTTTGCCATATTGCCCAGGCTGGTCTCAAACTCCTGAGCTCAAGTGATCCGCCCACCTCAGCCTCCTGAAGTGCTGGGATTACAGGTGCAAGCCACCATGCCTGGCCACAATATACAGACTACACTGAATGAAATAATTTCTAAAGTAATAATCAGTGAAAAATCATGATAAGTTGCAAAATTCTACTCACTGAATTCTCATATGTGAGTATAACTTGTTTAAAAGTTATTAATATTTCTGCAAATTTTCACTTATTGCCTTGCTTTTTAAAGCTGTAAGGATAAAGTTAAATGAAAAATGTTTGTTGGTCCAGTTTTAATCATTTTAATATTGAAAATATGGTGGAGAGTAAAAAAATTAGCCTTGTTTCTAATTCCTTCCTGATGGTAAAATATGAAGTGTGATGGCTTTCTACGTGGGGTGAGGGGGGCATGCTGTTAGAACCTATAGATAAAAAGGCCCACATTTGTAATTTAAAAATAGATTTAAATTTACTCTATTTAAGAGTATGAAGACACACATCAAGATTTTTTAAATTTCTATTGAGATAAGTAATGGAGGAAGTAGTAAGGGAAACAAATACCTTCTATGATAGAGTCATATACAACTAATAAATTTATAGAACTAATGACTAATAGCTAAAATTTTATAGCATTTACCTACCATCATAGTCTCCCTCTCTGTGTGTGTATATATACATATATGTATATATATGTATATATGTGTGTATATACACATATATGTATATATGTGTGTATGTACATATGTGTGTATATACACATATATGTATATATGTGTGTATGTACATATATGTGTATATGTGTGTATGTACATATATGTGTATATGTGTGTATGTGTGTATGTACATATATGTGTATATGTGTGTATATACATATATGTATATATGTGTGTATATACATATATGTATATATGTGTATATATATGTCTGTGTGTGTGTATATATATACAAACACACACGCATATGTACTTAACGTACTTTTTTACTGCCTCTCCAAAATGTAAGATCACTAGGTGTTTAAAACAATAGTTTTATCTGCTTGGAGTACATACATTCACACACACACACATATATATGTGTGCATATATATGTGTACATTCACACATATATGTGTATACATATATATATATAGAGAGAGAATGATGCCTTTGAACATATTAATAAAATATATCTTTACATTGATTTCTGTTAAGAAATAATCAAATAAATTTTGATACAATTTTCATGATATCAAAAGAATATATATTTTTAGGTTCAGATATTTAACAAATGTTCAGACATCCCAGACAAAATAGTACATAGATTCAATTTATTAATATTGCTAAATTAGAGGTTTAATGATAAAAATACCCTGCAGCAGAATGAATTTGGAGCATCTGAACAATGGCAGTTACACCATCTGCTCCAGATAGAAACTTGCTATCTTGACAGTAGCAAAGAATAAATAGGCAGTGCAGATACATCAAGCTGGCAAGAGGGTAAATGCAACAAGGAAATAAGCATTTTTTAGACAAATTGCTTTTCCTGTTGAATACTACATTCTATCCTAAATAATACTTTATTCAACTACAGGCAGATGTTTGTGTCAAAGAGAATTCATAGTCTTTATCACAAAAACAGTTTTATATTATTAGAAAATCTAAATAATCACACTTTTCCATCCTCAAATTTCCAAAGAAAATTAAAATACACTAGCAGGAAAAAGAAGCAAAAACAATTACAAGGGAAAGGAAATAGCATGTTTCCTTTAGGAAAAATGCTGAGAAAAAGACATTATTTTGACAGATTCTGACCTACCCACATGGACCTCTAAGATGAGCCCCAAGACTATATTATTTGAAGAAATCAAGTTTCAAAAATCTATTTAAAAGACTTCCTTCTCACATCTTGTTATCAGTGGGATATTTGTATTTATGGGTAAGGGATGAAGATATATTAAAATAGCATTCATTCTGTGTTAAAATAATAAAGAGAAAATAACAAAACTATCATTATAGACATTCATTTGTAAGGTTATTAGGTCACGTGAGCACCCTACCTTGACATGTTTCTAAGGAAGAAGGTATTTATTTTTATTTCAAAAGAAGGCCAGTCTCTGGAACATCAAGACAAAGAGGTTTATATAAAGGCACGTGCCAATCTTCTACTCCCATTCCATATCACCCACATATTTGATGTTCACATTCCTTTTATTCTTGGCTCAATAGCATTGATAAAGATTATCGTTGAAAGAATTATAATTTTTAAAATATATACCAAACTATGGTATAGAGAAGTCATTGTACTTATCCTTGCCAATTGTCAGGAAAGATGTGTCATCTTTTTTACTGGGTTTTACGTATCAATCAATAAGTATTTATTGAGATATATATTTTTAACTGCTACATTTTGCCTCAATTGTCTGAAAATAGTAAGATTGTAAATGAAATGCAGATTGTGTACATTTTTTTGCTATCTAATCTGATCTGATTTATGATCAGAACATAAATATGACCTTGGGTTAATGAGGGCCATGTCCTTTTTGTAGGAGTCCCCCCTAAATGCATTTCCTAGGAAGGCAGGTTTACCATCCATAATTTTAATACAAGAACAGTATGAGGTGAGGTCTTCCTTCAAAATAATTGTTTTTTACTTAACTTATCCCGGATTCATCTGTCACAAACTATTGTTTTCTAAATTTTAAATGAGTTTTCAGCCTGTATTTTATCACCTAAAACAGTGCCTTGTTTTATACGGTGCTAAAACTATGACATTCAATCTTCTAAAGCTTGCCTTCAGTTTTGGGTACAAAAATTGATGGCTGACTTCATAGATAACTTACATTAATTTATCCAGCAATAGTTATTTATTTAGCTTCTACTTTATGAAAGGCACTGGGATAGATGCTGCAGT
The DNA here is from genome assembly GCF_003255815.1 of Theropithecus gelada. NCBI lineage: Eukaryota > Metazoa > Chordata > Mammalia > Primates > Cercopithecidae > Theropithecus > Theropithecus gelada. The sequence goes on along the minus strand of NC_037689.1, from coordinate 112,455,282 downwards.
AAGTACTAAGATGTATGAGAAGATAGACCTTTCAAAGGGTTTACTAATTAGCTAATAAGCTAACAAGGTAAATTAACAGAATAAATGAGAAATTGATCATTGTCAAATTATGTGATAGAGAGAGAGATTAGTTGGGACTTGAGCATTTGAAGGTGTCATGATGGAAGAAAAGGGGGCCAGGAATGAGTCTTGAATGTAGTTCTAACTTGTAAGAAAGAACTGGAAAGGGAATTCTCTCAGTACTAGGTCTAAGCTGACTGTTTATATACAGAGAATGAAGAGGCTGGGGAAGCCTCACTTGTCAGGAAGCTAGTAGAAATGTGGGGCAAATACAAGGGCACCATCATCTGCAAGATAATTATAATCTCATTTTCATCACATCAAAAGGAGAAAACCACTTATCTCTCTGTCTTACTAACACTTAATGAGCAAATTGCCCAGAGATTTAAATGGATTTATCTTGTCATATAATCACCATGACAATCTTAGATCATTCCAGTAGTGTCAACCTTATTTTATGGACAAGGACACTGAATCTAAGAGGGGTTAATGTAAAATTGCTAAAAGCTTCCCAGCTAGTAATGATTGCAATAATGTAATAGCGAGGATAATATTTACTGAGTATCTTCTATTAATCTGGTACGGACATAGTGACATTTTCTTTTTTTTTAGACGGAGTCTCGCTCTGTCACCAGGCTGGAGTGTAGTGGCACAATCTCGACTCACTGCAACCTCCGCCTCTCAGGTTCAAAGGATTCTCTGGCCTCAGCCTCCCAAGTACCTGGGACTACAGGTGTGTGCCACCATGCCCAGCTAATTTTTTTTATTTTTTTATTTTTTATTTTTTGCATTTTTAGTAGAGACAGGTTTCACCATGTTGGCCAGGATGGTCTTGATCTCTTGACCTTGTGATCTGCCTTCCTTGGCCTCCCAAAGTGCTGGGATTACAGGAGTGAGCCACCGCACCCGGCCAGACATAGTCACGTTTTTCTAGTAATAGCAGTTACTGAGCTGCCTGGATCTGTCTCTCCACTCTCTCACTTTTTTTTTAGGTAAGTCATAGGGCCCAGGAGATATGTACCCAGCTGCATGCAGGAGTAGCCCACGGTGTGACTCTCCCAGCTTTGAGAGGGATTTGCTTTTGCACCGCTCGATGCCCAGTTGGTCAAGGTGGAGCCCAATGGGTCACTTGGCAGTGCTGTAGACAGCAGAGTTGGGGTTGGGGCCCCATGCTCTATACAGAAGAACAAGCTTAAAGGAGGGAGTGGGTAGGTGATCAGAAACATCTCAGAACCCATTGCTTCATTCATTCAACATGGTGACTGCTAGGTCAACTTCCAGTGAAGAAAATGTGAGTTTAGAATCAGGCAGATCTGGCCTCTGAATCCCAGCACTGTCACTGACTAGCTGTGGGACTTTGGTAAACTCACTCAAGTTCTTGTAGCCTCTGTTTTTACATATATTAAATGGAATCAATAATGACTACTTCATCAACTGCTGTGAGAATTGGAAGAAATAACTTGCGGAGAGTCTAGTCCACTACCTGACATTACTTGTTAAGCATTTAATAATTAATAGCTATTGTCATAACTAAACATCTCCCTACTCACCAATACCAACCTCTTTTTTTTTTCAAATTATCATTTGTTGGGGGATCTGGTAAAAACATTTGGAATTTTTTTTAGTTAATAATTCTATGATTTTCTACTCTTCTTATAATTTCCCCTTACAAAAGAAAAGTTGCTTTAGATCCAATTATTTTACATTGGCATATATACTGAATGACTATTTTAAATTACCTAATATTTCCTGACAACGAATTTGTAGATCACTATCCTTGAATTGTTTGAAGGACAATGACACATCTTTCCTGTGCCTCTGGAAGGAACTCACATTCTCTCAAATGCACAAAACAGAGAACTATCCATGTGATGTACCTTTTTTTTTTCTCTCTGGGTTATGACTGAAAATCTGCCACCTCAAGCAGTCATTGGCAAATAAACATTACCTTTTTCTCCATTTTTTGCTTCATTAAGTCAGCAAATATTCATAGATAAAATTTTATGAACCAAGAACTACTCTAATTAATAGTGTTCCCACCAAAACAAGTGCCTTTCTCTATATCCCCCTGACGTTTTTCCTAGCCTGGTATGCTGCCTTACCAAATGATGCTGCTTAGGTGTTCAGCCGTCTTTGAATTCTAGGAATAATCTGTCCTCTAGTGCACAGAACAGGATTAATTATAACCCTTGGTGTATGAATCACCATTACCATGTCTCCACATACAGCCCAAATAATATAATTAATTAATTAATTATTAAACCAAAACATCATATACAGATTGTGAATGTTCAATTTTAAGAAATAATGCCAACTTTTTCCAAGTAATTTTACAACTTTATATTTCTGCTAGCAATGTGAAAGAGATCCAGTTGTTCATGTTCCCACAAATGCTTGGTTCTTACAATAGGTATAAAATGTTCCATTACTTTCTTGCCTGTCCTCCCTGTATGAAGAAGTTTCATGTCCAAAGTTGAGGTTTGGAACTTTTCTCAGACATTTGAAGTAGAACGGAATCAAATACCAGAGACTTCTCAGCAAAATGAGAACTACAAGTGATATCCTAGTCCCTTCTTGGCTAATGGCTTTTAAAAAATGAAGAGAGGCCGGGCGCGGTGGCTCAAGCCTGTAATCCCAGCACTTTGGGAGGCCGAGATGGGCGGATCACGAGGTCAGGAGATCGAGACCATCCTGGCTAACACGGTGAAACCCCGTCTCTACTAAAAATACAAAAAACTAGCCGGGCGAGGTGGCAGGCGCCTGTAGTCCCAGCTACTCGGGAGGCTGAGGCAGGAGAATGGCGTGAACCCGGGAGGCGGAGCTTGCAGTGAGCTGAGATCCGGCCACTGTACTCCAGCCTGGGCGGCAGAGCAAGACTCCGTCTCAAAAAAAAAAAAAAATGAAGAGGAGGAAAACAATTTAAAAATAAGTATTACCCACTTTAGGAGTAGGGGAAAAACGCATACTCCAGATATTAAAGGGCACAGGCTTTTCTGTGACTCATAAAAGGGCATATTTTCTTGCCTAAAATTCTAGAGCAATAGCAAATTGAAGGGAAAGATACAAATTAACCCATGTTTCTGTTTTTCCAATGGAGACCCATTTCCAAACTGTTGGATAACCAGAGTATAGATACTCTCCTAAATGCACAGATCATTTCACAGATATAAATATAAAAAGATGGAAAAATAACATGCCACTGGTTGTTTATTAAGTGTGGGTTTTAATAGTTTACATTGGGCCATTCATTTATGAAGTTGTGGTTCCATCTAATTCACCATTCCAAAAAATACCTGTTCATTATTCCACAGTTTTGAAAAGCAATTGTAGTACCCAAAATAATTGTTTTATATGTAAGTATGATACCAATAGCCTTAATCCTAAATTCTTATATTGCTCTCAATGTGCAAACACGTCAAAATGCATCTTTGTAGTACAGATAATTCACCTACAAGAAATTTCACTAAAGTTTTTACTTTATTGGTGACTGTTATTCTATCACTACCTTTGGTGATCTGCTACTGTTCTAATTATGCCTAACCATGTTCCAATAAAATTATGTACTTGCCAACTACTAGTTGCAACAAATCCTGGTCAGTGTTTTTTGTTTATTTGGAGGACTGAAATTTAAGAGGAGCATTTCTAAACAAATAAGAGTTCCTTAATATAAGGATATTGGCCAGGCACGGTGGTTCACACCTGTAATCTCAGCACTTTGGGAGGCCGAGGTGGGTGGATCACCTGAGGTCAGGAGTTCGAGACCAGCCTGGCCAACATGGCGAAACTCTGTCTCTACTAAAAATACAAAAAATAAAAAATTAGCCTGGCATGGTGGTGCACGTCTGTAGTCCCAGCTACTTGGGAGCCTGAGGCACAAGAACCGCTTGAACCTGGGCTGCAGAAGTTGCAATGAGCCAAGATTGTGCCACTGCACTCCAGCCTGGGCAACAGAGTGAGACTCCATCTCAATTAAAAGATAGATAGATAGATAGATAGATAGATAGATAGATAGATAGATGAATACAGATATCAAGATAAAAGACTCCTGCCTTTGTTAGACATAAAATAGATACTATTTAAATGCTGCTTTTAAAAAAGAGAGCAAATTCACATTATTTAAATATTTCCATCAAATTTTAGATATACCAAGCATTAGAGAAACATTTCTGCTGAAAAGTTAACTACTAGCCACATGCAATCTTGATATTATAGGTCATGTCTAATTGATTCAGACTAGTGAACTAAAATTGTTTTCAGGATTCACTAGGCATTCCAGTTTTGACCTTCATTCTTCAAGGCTGTGAGGATGAGCTACTGGGCACTGCACTCTTTAGAAAGCAGATTTATAAGCTTTACTTTCCTATCCTATGATCTAATGGTAAGGTACTCTATCATGGTCAATGCAGATTTTTTTTTTCTCAAGATAACAATTCAACAGAAAAACAAAATGTCTCTCTTTTGCTTGCTTTTACTATATCCTTGTCAAAAAGTTATTTGATCAAGCAGCGAATATTTATGGAGCACCTACTACGTGCAAGGGCCTGCATGGGGCATAAAAAAGAGACTGTGCAATGATATGAAAGAGATAATGACAGAAAATGGTTATACAATTCATCCCAGTTGATAAGCGCACTTTCTTGAGGATCTTCTGCTGAAATGCAGGCTTCATTAATTCCTCACCTCTTTGTACATGTATAAACCTTATTGCTTAGAGCACACTATTCTTTTTCTTTATTTTATGTTAATTAATCTTATCTCACCAATAAGATTTTAAGTGGAGGTGAGAGATCTTGGCCAATACGTTTCTGCACCCCCAGTAATTCCTGGCATAGTGGTGATCACATAATAGTTCTCCATAGTTATCTTAGTGAATTAATCTAATATTTAAGAATATATTTTCCAGATACCTTAGTCCACTCATTCTTTATTATAACCTTCATAGGCACAAGAAGGGGGAAAAGCTGAAATTAATTGTATCAACATCAATTACTAGTTCTGCACTCTTCTATCTAGTTCTGGACTCTTCTATCGGTCAGATGTTTACAGCAAATTATGTGAAAACTTATGAATAATTTAGGGCAATGAACAACATCTTTTCCTTGTGACAGAAGAATTTTGATATGTTAATTGCAGTGTTTTGCCTTTTAAAAACTAGGTTACATCATTTTTGGTTCTAATGCCCACATAATGCATTACCTATTAATATGAAGAGTCAAAAATAATAATCTTGGATTTATATAATTTTCCCAAAAAATAAACTTAGAACATTATGTTCTGTGGGCCATGATGTAATGTTTAATGAAGTCAGAGACACTGACTCTGTTTTCTTCCAACTACTACTACTTAAATTGCCTCTGACCTTCCAATTAAGGCTTTAAAGAGCCTTGCTATCCTTCTCGTCCTCTAATTCAGTGAACATCTCTTCTCACAGTTATAACTCTGCCATAAGGAATCTCAATCAGTGAATTATGGAACATGAATAAAAATTATTTTTAAATGACAGAATTCAATGAATTCAGTAGAAACTGGATGCAAATCATATGAATTCCTTCTATTTCATTTGCTTTAGTGTCCCCTTTGGGAATGTAAATCAATTCTCTAAACCTATGAATATTGAGAAGGGATGAACTCAAGTCAACTTTTCCTAAAAGGCTGTCTAGATAGTAGATAGAACATTAAATAGATTATCAGTTTTTAAAAGTTGTGACTTGGAAAAGCTTTCCATCGGAGTCTTAAGCTCCTGAAAACATGGCATAAGTCTGTAGCCACCTGGTGGCAAGGGATGTTTATTACAGGTGTAATAAGTAGCACAAAGCATCAAAACCATGTGACAAAGATGAGAGTTCCAGTTCCATATTTCTTTCTTTTTTTTTTTTTTTTTTTTGTGACAGGGTCTCGCTCTGTTGCCCAGGCTAGAGTACAGTGGCCCAATCACAACCTACTGCAGCCTCAACATCCTGGGCTCAAGCAATCCTCCCACCTCAGCCACCTGAGTAGTTGGGACTACAGATATGTGCCACGATGCCTGGCTAATTTATTTTTTATTTTTTTTGCAGAGATGGCATTTTGCCATGTTGCCTAGGCTGGCCAGTCCCATATTTCTAAGCACTTAACAGGAGCTTCTCTTTGGAAAAGCTACTGTAAATATCAAAACCACCAAATCGGCATCTGCCTCTAACCATTTCCTTGGTTATCCATTTTTGGTTCTAATGCACACTTAATGCATTGCCTATTAATATGAAGAATAAAAAATAATGATCTTGGATTTATATAACATTCCCCCAAAATAAACTTAGAACTTTATGTTCTCTGGTGCATGATATCATAACACTTAATGAAGATAGAGTTGCTGGAAGTTGCTGTCACCTTACCTATTCCAGCTGATCTCCTATTACTGAGTATAACCCAGTAAGGCCACAGACCATCAGCCTTGCCTCATTCAACACTCATTGGTTTCCAAGCTTTTCATGAAGCTCCCCTACTCCAACACACACTTTGAGATACTCTTTCTCTTTCCCCCTCCAAATTCTAAATTCTATTCTGTTTTCAATGTTGAGCTCAAAAGCCACTTCTCACTTTCGGTCTCAATCTATTTGTGTTGTTATAAAGGAATATCTGAGGCTGGGTGATTTATTTGAAAAAGAGGTTCATTTGGCTTACAGTTCTGCAGGCTGTATAAGAAGCATGGTGCCAGCATCTGTATCTGGTGAAGGCCTCGGGCTGCTTCCACTCATGGTGGAAGGTGAAGGGGAGCTGGCATGTGCAAAGATCACATGGTGAGAGAGGAAGAAAAAGAGAGAGGGAGAAAGATGCCAGGATCATTTTAACAACTGGCTCCCATGGTGTCTAACAGAGCAAGAGCTCACTCACTACCATGAGGACAGCACCAAACCATTCATGAGGGATTTTACCTTATGACCCAAACTCCTCCCTTTAGGCTCCATCCTCAACATTGGGGATTAAATTTCAACGTGAGATTTGGAGGGTCAACCATCCAAACTATAAGTAGAGAATATTTTTAGAAAAGCACAGGCTGTACAAGAAGCGTAGTGCCGGCATCTGCTTCTGGTGAGGGCCTCAGGGTGCTTCCAATCATGGCAGAATACTAAGGGGAGCCGGTGCGTACAAAAGAGAAGGCGCGGGGAGGGAGGTGACGGTCTCTTTTGAACAACCAGCTGTCGTGGAAATCAACAGAGCAGGAACTTATTTATTATGGTGAAGGTGGCACCAACTATTGAAATTTGGAGGTTTCATGTAAACCATATCCAAATATCTTTTTAAAGATAAACGTCAAGTTCATTATCCCGGGGCATGCCACTAAATAGCTGAAATTATCAATATGCACTGTCTTATTGAGCCCTATTTAGCATCTTCCATTACAATGCATGCTAATCTTGCCCTTTCTTCATTTGTGTTTCCCTAATTTGGCATCAGGGCTTTCTTTCCCTGAGTTAGCTTTTCAATGATAAGCTCTCAAATAAACATTTTCCCAAACAATTACTCTTTTTAATAATATACATTCTAGCTGTGCCTTTATTTGACAAATTTGGAGAAGATCCTAAAGTATCAGGAGTTTTTTTTTTTTTTTTTTTAACATGCTAGAGATACTTGGTCATTTTTTTTTCCCCTTTTGGAATCAGAGGTTGCTGTTAGTCAATAACATAAAGATCTGTCTGTAAACTGAAATTTTATCTTACGCTTTAAAGGCACAAGGAGTGCCAGAACTCATCAAAATGAATTTTAAATGAAGAGAAGCATTATGAAGGAAACAATGTAAGGAAGCGGAGCTGCATTTAAATGTTAGCACATCAAGTAGCAAAATCAATTTCAAATATAATTTTTAAGTGTAAAGTGTAACAGATTAATTCATTTGTGCTTTTATATCTAGGAGAACATGATGTGTTTTGTCAAAATGAATTGGCAGAGATAAGTACATATGCAATTTTAGGGAAGCATTCTTGGTGGAAATCTAAAGATATAAAAATAATGAGTAATAATGGAAAGAGTCGTTCATTTATTCTTTCATCTGATATTTATTTAACACATTTATTGAGCACTTGTGCACTACTAGTAAACATTGCTTCAACTATTAAAAGACAACTTTTGGGGTCAGGCGGGGTAGGTCATGCCCGTAATCCTAGCACTTTGGGAGGCTGAGGCGGGCGGATCACATGAGTCCAGGAGTTCAAAACCAGCCTACTCTGTCTCTACTGAAAATACAAAAAACCTAACCAGGTGTGGTGGTGCATGCCTGTCATCCCAGCTACTCAGGAGGCTGAGGCATGAGAATCGCCTGAACCTGGGAGGCGGAGGCTGTGGTAACCTGCGATCATGCCACTGCACTCCAGCCTGGGCGACAGAGCAAGACTCTGTCTCAAAAAAAAAAAAAAAAAAAGACAACTTGTAGACTAAGACACCAATGGTTTAGACTATTTTAATTGCATTATAAATAAGACTATTTTGTTAAATACACAAACAGTATATAATATCTGTTTAAGTTCTTCAGGAAACAAATTATAGGAAGAGAGGAAAAGGAAATAGTATATGAAATATATGAAATAGAAAAAACTCAGAAACTTTGAAGTGTATGCTGAATATTTCAGCCATAAACTCTCTTAACCTCCTGATCACAGGCACTTGAAAAAAAGGTCATTTTCTAGTCACACATTGTTTTCTGAAGATAAACATCAAGTTCATTATCCAGGAGCATGCCACTAAATAGCTGAAAGCATCAACATCCACTGTCTTATATAGCCTCATGTAAAAATAAAAAACATCTTTCAAGAGAAAATTTACAGGGTTTTGACATTGACTAAGTGGCTTCTGTATGCTAGAAACTTTAAGTGGGCTGTTTCATTTAATCACTCTGACAAACTTATTTTGTGTTGTCTTTCATGTTATGGTTAAGGTAAGTAAGGCTTGGAGGAGTTTTAAGTAAATGTCAGTTATAATAATGACAATACTAGCAAGAAAACAATAGTTAACATTTGTTTAACATCTGGTATGTGGTAGGTGCTTAATATCACCAGATTGACACAATAGAAACCTATAGGACTCAGGGGACTGTGGATAACTCACTTAAGCCCCTAGGCCTCATATGTTAAATATAGGTAATAATAACCACTGTCATTGGAAGTTGTGAAAATTAAAGGACACAGTTTGTACACTGTGAGTAGTGCCTGGCATGGAGCAGATGCTCCATACATGATAGTTTATAATGATACTTAACATCTCTCTTGTTTGGTGGGAAATCTGATCACAGGTCCTTCGAATTTTTTTTAAACCCTATTAAGTTTACTGTGTCTATATTTGCTTCCCTTTCTAACTTCCATTAATAAAACCCTACTGCCTTTCCTCTCATTGTTAGCCAGTATTTAAAAATTACCTAAAATACTGTGACCAAAACTTTTAGGTAATTGTTTCTGATTTGAACAAAGCCAGAGACAAATCTTCCCTGTACATCCGGAAGATTAACTAGCATTCCCTTATTGTGGAAAAGCGGAAATTCTCTCTTTGCTCTGCTTCCCACTTTTTTTTTTTTTACCAGGGGTTATAGGTAAGCCACATCTACTGGCAGATGTATTGCCTATTTTGGAGGAGATCTGGATAAATAAAATAGGCTTCCAAGCCTCTCTTTCCTCATCTGTCAAATGGTAGTAAAATTCAGCATTTATTGGATTATGAGATTTTTTTATTAATCATGCTTTTTATATAGTAGTTTCTCAGCATATCTTAACTATTCCAATGAAACATACCTCCACAACAACTGGACAGCATCCTGTGGGGAAATGGGTGAGAACTAGATAGGAAATAGAAAAATAATTGGGAGAAGAGAGTTTCCAAAGGCACTGGATTTTGTTAATTTTGTATTTGATATCCCATTTTTCATAATTCTCAGCTCTGGTGTTTTTTTGTAATATTTCATTATCTCACTTCACTGCCACCACCAGAGAACTAATAGAAACATCTTTTATAAAACCCATATGCTCATTTTACCTCTCAGCATGTATTCCTACTCTGTAGCTTATCAGCAAAGTCAGTCAGACACTGAGACATCTGGGGAGACCATTTTTCAAATCTTCAATCCTCAGTTCTTAGCTTCCCTTTTTAATCTGCCGTGTGCTCTGTAGCAATGGAAAAACAGCTTGACAGGCTTGCTCTGTCTGGCTATATGACACATATTTCCCATTTCACCAAGAAATTTGCAAGCCCCCATCATTTATATAAATGCTTCCACAAAGTTTGCATTTGAGAACATTTTGTAGTCACTTTCAAAGAGTCTTGGCCTTTCAAGTGCAGTTTTTCCTGGTTTCCTCAGTCATTTCTATTCTTTCTCCCTCCCAGTAGTCCAGTCCTCTCTTGACCTGAAGTTCTAAAAGGTCGAACTTAATAGCATCCCCCATGCTCATTCTGCATGCTCACCTGACACGACTACCCATTAAAGTTTAAAACTATTTAGACATACATTTAAGGGACCACCCTTTCATTGAGCCTTCTCAACCTAGAAGGGCTTGTTCTTCTCAGGCCACAATCCAATGCTTTCAGTTCAGAGAACACACTAATGCTGTTGCTGGCTTATATCTTTGTCTTTCACTTTCTCCTACTTGTCTGCCCAGGAAAAGCCTTCCTTCTTCAAGTCCTAGCTCAACTGTAATCCTTTCTACAAAGCCTATCCTGTCACACTCTACCTCCACTCCAGCCTCTACAACAGTTATCTATTGGCATCTTATACCATAGCAGGGTGGTTGGCAAACAACAGACTGTTTTTGTATGGCCTACAAGGTAAGAATGATGTATATGTTTTTATACAGTTGAAAAATATTAAAAGATAAATAATATATCATGATATGAGAAACTTATAGGAAATTGAAATTCCAGTGTTCATAAAATTTCATTGGAACCCAGACCCACTCATTCATTCATATGTTGTCTGTGGCTGTCTTCAAGCTACAATGGCAGAGCTGAGTAGTTGCAACAGAGCCTACATGGTTCCCATATCCAAAGTATTTATCATCTAGCTCTTTTCAAAAGTTTCACATCCCCTGATTCATTACCTTGTGACTCCAAGTGTAGTCCATGGAAATCTGGGAGCTGGTTAAAAATGCAGAATCTCAGGCCAGGCGCCATGGCTCATGCCTGTAATTCCAACACTTTGGGAGGCCGAGACAGGTGGATCACTTGAGGTCAGGAGTTTGAGACCATCCTTGCCAACATGGTAAAACCTCGTCTCTACTAAAAATACAAAAATTAGCCAGGCAAGGTGGTGCACGCCTGTAGTCCCAGCTACGTGGGAGACTGAGGCAGGAGGATCCCCTGAACCCAGGAAGCAGAGTCTGCAGTGAGGTCAAGATCGTGCCACTGCACTCCAGCCTGGGTGATAGAACAAGACTCCTCTGCCAAAAAAAAAAAAAAAAAACGAAACAAAATGCAGAACTCAGATTCCTCCCCAGCCTGACTGCACTAATCTAGCACTCATCATGTTGTCTTAAAATCGTCAATCTTTTAGCAGATGAAAAAACGGAAACATGACCAGGATAATAAAATGTATGAGTTATGGTAGATATATGGAATTTAAGGCAAATTTGGGTCATTGAAAAATAGCTGAGTGCAATTCCGTGTAATACATATAAAGTATAATGTAATATTAAAGCAGAAACAAGAAAGCTTAGCCAGGAGAATATATGAACTAAGACTTATATCACTTAGCAAGCTATTCATTTACTAACACCATATTTCAATTATATTCATATATATTCAATATATATATATTCCATATAGTCATATATTCAGGCAATATATTCATACCATATTACATGTATTCATATATATAGTGTGAAATATAAGCCCTATTAGCAATAATATTAAAACTGTATAAATTATGCTATAACTCATTTGACATACATTTGAGTTTGCTTATTTAATAAAGCATAGCAGTGATATAATTTGATTATCTGAGATCTTAAAATGTGAATGTGAACCTCTTGCTGCATGAAACAAAGCAAGTGAAACTTATTCAAAATTTTTGTTGGACTGTTCAATAATGCAAATGTGGTGTTAGGCATTTATAAGTTTCGCCTGCTTGTATAGATAACGTTACACTTAAAATCACAGCAGTAACTTTTACTGCTGTCAGTTATGAGTTGATAGCTCACATATACAACCCTTTGTTAAGGTCTTAGTTACTGAGACTTCTCATTTTTCACCAGGCTGCAATATTTACAGCTGCCACTGGGGGGAAGGTAGAAAAATATCCTTTGCAATTCAACAGTCAGAGAGCAACCATCACCAAAAATTATACAAATGACTTTTTCATAAATAATACCTATTTATTTATTCAGTTATCCAGTCAACAAATATTTATTAATTCATTGGTATAGCCTTGGTAGTGTGTTAGATGCTAAGAATACAATATTGAGCAAAAGCAATACTGTTCCTGACTTTATGGAGTTAATTAACATCTAGTGGAGGATATAGGAATCCTCAAGGAATCACAAAAATAAGTGTATAATTATCAACTGTAATAATTGCTATGATGGAAGGTACATGATGTTATCTATTAGGGTATATAACAGAATGCTCACCTTGTGTTAGGGGATATGGTGGGCAGGAAGTCTTCCCTGATCCCAGAAAAAAAAATGACTTTGAGCTCGTGTTTTGATGGCTTATATAGGAGTTAACTGGTGTAACTGGTGATGTAAGTATTAGGAGAGATGGGGAACGCAAGTTAGTATTAACAACAGAAGGCACAATTCCTGGCAAGGCCCTGTGATCAGAGAGATCATGTGCTCAAGGAACTGAAAGTAGATCAGTGGGGCCTAACTATTCATGAGGGGGATGAGGGAATATATGATGCTTAAGAGGAGCCAGATCAGGTTGTCTTTTATAAACAGGTTGTCTTCCTAGGAGCAATAAGAATTGGGAGAATGGATTGGGGAGTGCAAATGTGTAATTGGGAGAACTAGTTAGAGGGTCATTCTAATAGTAAAGAGATGATGGAAAGCCAAACTGGTATGATGTTTGTAGAAATGGAGTGAAGATATTTAGGAATTAAAACTGACTGGAGTTGACTGGAGTTAGTAATAAATTTATCACGGGGTATAAGGGAGAGGAAGCCATTCAAGGATGACTCAGTTTCTTGTTAATCCAACTATCTGAATAACAATGCAATTCCCTGTGATGCTAAGAAACTTGTAACGCATTGAGAGTACTTTCTTACACAATTAAAACCCTATGAAGTCACTGAGAATACTTTATGAAAGCACAAATAATTATATAGAGATTAATTTATGTATATATTTAATGGATATACCACACATATATGATTTGGTTTTCATATTTTAATAGATAACATTACACTAATACTAAAGTTCATTATTACTTTAGTATTAGTTTATTAGTATCTCTAAAGACTTGTTACGTGGACAACTGTACTTAGATCTACACAGTGGCAGTCTCAGAAAGGAATTGTTAGAAATTTTATGTACACAATGTACTACTTGTCTGGGCCATATGTTTAATTTGCTGGAGGAAAAATCATTTTTAAATAAGAGCAAAATGCAATTGAAACATGATGTAATATACAAATAGTCACTTCACACAGCATATAAAAGCTTCCACACAATTAAAATGCCTGTATTTTATTTGAAAGATCTATGCTACGTTTAAATTAGAGTCATATGAACTGAAGCTAAGACTAATACACATTTTCAAATAGTGAAATAAAAATCAATATTCTTGTGTCGTAATCTCTTTAATCATAATATCCTCTTATAGGACATGTATTAATTTACTTGGTACAGTTGCTTAAGTCATACCTATATTTTATATTTAAGAAGATATTAATGTTTTGAAAATGTATAATTTAAAAAATCAATCCGATTTTTGAAAGACATATGTTGAAAACCAGAAAACATAATATAAAATTATTTTACTGTTGTTATCTAATATGGAGGAACGTGTAACTCTGAAACTACCTTGATAACGTTTGGCTACCTTTCTTTCCAAAACAAGGTACTTTTCACTTATTTCACGAAAGTTGCGGTATCTTAGAAAGGACGCATGCTAAATTATGTTGTTAGTCTTGTTGAATTTTGGCACAGACTATTGAGTGAAAAATTTGCGTGGCAGATAGTCTTAACAGTTATCAGTTGGCTAAGTTAGATTATTAATTACGATAATCAGTTCTTTAAGTACTTAGTTAATCCTATGTGTTTTGACTTCAACTGATAATTATAAAGGATCACTTAAATTTTTGATTAGCAAAAGCAAAAGCTGTGCAGAATGTGGAAATATAAAGCTCAGGTTTTCCTGTGCTTTCAATGTGTATGCTCATTTACTAAAATGCATTCCTGATTGAGTACCTCTCTTCTAGACATGCTGTTATTTTGTCATGATAATATTGATAGTTATTATTAAACCAATTAATGAATATATTATTGAATGCATATTATGTGCAATACACCACGTTAGTTCCTGTAAGTGATATAAAATGCATTTACTATACATAGAACAAATTATTGTTACTTAACGCACTCAATTCTCTTCTCCTTTCATAAGTTATTTTTTATTTTTTAGTTTTTGTGGGTACCTAGCAGGTGTATATATTTACAGAATATGTTTGACTTGTTGATACAGGCATTTGATTATACATTATTTACAACAACCAAATGAAGAACTGGTGAATAGTAAAATATATTTCATTTTTAAATCAAAGATGTGAAATTAAAATATTTGTGAATAAAACAGATAACTACAACAAACTGCAAAGTGAAATGATGGAATTGTCTATCAATGTAAGCAATATTTGCTATTTGTTATGGTCTATTTCTGTATTTCTGTTTTTCTTCTTCTTTTTTTTTTTTCTTTTTTTTTTGAGACAGGATCTTGCTTTATCACCCAGCATGGAATGTATGTAGTGGTGCAATCACAGATCACTGCACCCTTGACTTCCTGGGCTCAAGCAATTCTCCCACTTCAGCTTCCTGGATAGCTAGAACTACAGGTTTGCACTATCATGCCTGGCTAATTTTTAAATTTTTCGTAGAGATGGGAGTCTCACTATACTGCCCAGACTGGTCACGAACTCCTGGGCTCAAGCAATCCTCTCACCTTGACTTTTCAAACTGCTGGGATTACAGGCATGAGCCACCATGACCAGCCTATTTATGTTTTTCTTAAAGTAATTTGGTAACCTAGAGTAAATAACTTTGCAGTAGATACTCAGTTCTATATTAGAGAACTCATATGGAAAACAGATTCTGTTAATTGAACTTGCATTTATTTGTAGTAACAAAGAACCACATAATTGAAAGGTAAAAATTCCTAAATTGTTAATGTAAGTGTCAAGAGAGTGACAATTATAAATCATGTTTTGACAATGTAGAACCAATGTATGTGCACTGTTTCTTCATCACATTAACCTTTTAAGTGAATAACTTGAAATGTTGATGTGGTTTTACAGAAAAAAATAATGTTTACTTTTGATACTTACTGCTATTACAAACCTTATCCAACTCAGGAGAAGCACAGTTGTCCAACTGATTAATTTCACAGGAGACATTGAATACATTACCTAAATTGTTACTTTGACTGTGATATAAATATATACGTACATCTATATCACAGTAGAATAGGTAGCACAAGGAAGGCTTTACAGAAGGTATTACTAAGTTCAAATGATAGTGGAGACAAATTTCTTTTTAAGATTTATTGAATTATGTAGCTTAAAATAACCACAGATGGCTGGGCATAGTGGCTTATGTCTGTAATTCCAACAATTTGGGAGACCGAGGCTGTTAGATCACTTGAAGTCAGGAGTTCAAGACCAGCCTGACAAACATGGTGAAAGCCCCGTCTCTACTAAAAGTACAAAAATTAGCCGGGCGTGGTGGTGGGCGCCTGTAATCCCAGCTACCCAAGAGGCTGAGGCAGGAGAATCACTTGAACCCAGAAGGCGGAGGTTGCAGTGAGTTGAGATCACACCACTGCACTCCAGCCTGGGAGACAGAGCAAGATTCCATTTCAAAAATGAATAAATAAATAAAAATAAAAATAAAATAGCCAAAGAAATCACCAAGAACCCAGAGATTTAAAAAAAAAAAAAAAAAACCCAAAGAATATCAGGCTGTGGATGTATACACATTACAACAAAACTCTTGGTGCTCTTCTATTTACAGTAAGAATTAATATATTTAACAACACCAACATTATTTACTATAAATAATCAAGCTCCAACCTTCTATAATAAATATATTGTACATATCTTTTTCATGTCATTGATATGCCCTGACAAAGACAGCCTTACAGAGAAGTGAAGTAGGCAAAGGCCTTACATACCTACATGATGAGATTTGAGACTTATTTTCCCCTTTAGCTCATCAAGGGATTCAGTTATGGGAACCACATTGTTAAACCATGCCTCCCTCTAGATGGGGTAGGACTTGTAAGGTATTGCCACATTATGACGAATTTGTGTATCAAATCTTCTCTAATTAATAGCTGGATAAGAGCAAAGTGTCAACAGGTATATGTACAAAGAGGCCTGGGAGAGAAGCAAGGAGTACTCACTATAGAGTTGTGAATATTTGGCACATAGAGGTAGAAAAACAACATGGTAAGGACAGAATAGCATTGAAAAGAAGACAATAAAGATGAAATTGGTGAACTTCACATTCTAGTAAGGCTGACCTTGGTCTTTACTACCAGGCAAGGCTTACCATGCCAATGATATTTGTGAGATAGTCTTGTGTGAATGTTGTTTGAAGCCTGAGAGTAGAAACTTACCTGCATGTCCAGGTTAACCTATTTCACCAACGCAGTGAAAATATCTGCAAGCAAACTTGGATCTTCACAAACACTTAGAATGAGTGACTTCCTGTGTTCTTTCAGGACTGCTGTGGGAGTTCTTTAAAATTTTACATTTTATACTTTTTGAATGTCCCTTATGATTTTTTCTCCCCCTCTGGAAAGCTGTTGATAGCATCAAGAACTCTTTTCAATACACATCAAAGAAAGTTACCTTTGCCATCATCTTAAGTGGTGAGTAGTTGAATAAAACAGAACAATTGGCTATTCTGACAAAGGGTACATTTTAATGCAGCCATTTTGATGCAACTGTCTTGATGTAAAATCACGGTTTTCTTATTTCTTTTATTTTTCATCATTAATAACATGTGCAGCAGACATTCCCAACCTTATTCTATCCCTATCCTCTTTCGAATTTTGACAGACTTCGACTTTTCACTTCTTTTATCTAATGTGTATATATTAATGTCATACTAAAAATTTTTGTTAAAATTTTACTGTCAAAAACGATTTAACCTATACCATTGTATCAGTTCTTCCTCCAAAACTATCATTCTAAAAACATTTTGTGATATTAAATATTTGTATATGATTATGAGAACAACCAGAAATTTAATTGAGAAGTCCCTATGCAGTCTGGAGTCTAAAATAAGGAATCCAATTTAAATCCACCTTGTTTAACTTGTGATATATTTACCCAATCAAATAATCATGCTGTGGACATCTGTAGAATGTAGAGTGTTCCATTATCCGGATCTGCGTTTTTCAGCATTTATAACGGATACTCCCTTTTGAGAAACAAAATTCTCTGCTCCCTTCCTCTCCTGCTGAGATTTTTAAGTGCATCCATTGAGAGTATTTTGAAGAGCTATGCTTTCTAAAATTTGTCATAGGAAACAACAGCTAGATTTCCTACACTCCAATCATGGATATAAGAGTTTATCACTGAAAGTAGGCTGGGCTTGGGGGCTCATGCCTGTAATCCCAGCACTTTGGGATGCCGAGGTGGGCGGATCACCTGAGGTCAGGAGTTCGAGACTAGCTTGCCCAACATGGTGAAACCCTGTCTCTACTAAAAATACAAAAATTAGCCTGGTGTGGTGGCGTGCACCTGTAATCCCAGCTACCGAGGAGGCTGAGGCAAGAGAATCACTTGAACCCAGAAGGCGGAAGTTGCAGTGAGCTGAGATTGCACCACTGCACTCCAGCCTGGGCAACAGAGTGAGACTCCACCTCAAAACAAACAAACAAACAAAAAAGAAAAAACAAAAAAACAAGAGTTTGTCATTGAAGAAGAAAATTGAACTTCACTAACCTAATTGTCCCAATTTATACTATCATACTTTATACTTATTTACTATAAATGTGGAGTGGAGGTTAATGGTTTGGTAAGGGGTCTGCATCATACATTACTTAGTAATAAAATAAACTGAGTTTTTTTTTTTTTCAGGTTGCATTAAAATGCCATTTACCAATTACATAATATTCTTTTTCAAACATGTTCGGCCCTTAATGGCATATGTTTTACTAGTTCAGGGGTAGGTCTACACTAGCAAAATAATAGGAATCACCTTAATATAATGGTTGAATATTATTTCAAAATAAGAGTATTGAGGCACGCTTATGTGTATACTTACAATTATTTTTGAAGGATGACGTCGGTTGGCCTATGTTATAGATGCTCGCGGGTGTTAGCTGATAACCCTAAAAGCAAACATTGAGAAAAATGCAGTAAGAACTCCATAAGTAAGGTGCTACACAGAGTACATATACCATTCACATATAATGAATGACGGAAAAGTAGTAAGGCTGATACCTATAAACTTCAGAAGAAAGAAGTTGCATTTATATAAAACGAATTTAAAACAACAAAATATTAGTACAGCGGGTATGTCAGAGGCATTTGGATTAGAGCATCTCCATCGTAAATAGGGGCTGGGTAAAATGAGGTTGAGATCTACTGGGCTGCATTCCCAGACAGTTGAGGCATTCTAAGTCACAGGATGAGACAGGAAGTCAGCACAAGATACAGATCATAAAGACCTTGTTAATAAAACAGGTTGCAGTAAAGAACCTAGCTAAAACCCACCAAAACCAAGATGGCCATGAGAGTGACCTCTGGTCATCCTCACTGCTATACTCCCACCAGTGCCATGACAGTTTACAAATGCCACGGCAACATCAGGAAGTAACCTGACAAGGTCTAAAAAGAGGAGGCATGAATAATCCACCCGTCGTTTAGCATATCATCAGTAAATAACCATAAAAATGGGCAACCAGGACAGGGCGCAGTGGCTCACACCTATAATCCCAGCACTTTGGGAGGCCGAGGTGGGCGGATCACTTGAGGTCAGGGGGTCAAGACCAACCTGGCCAACATGGTCAAACCCCGTCTCTACTAAAAAATACAAAAATTAGCCAGGTGTGGTGGTGGGCACCTGTAATCCCAGCTACTGGGGAGGCTGAGGCAGGCAGAATTGCTTGAACCAGGGAGGTGGAAGTTGCAGTGAGCCGAGCTCGGCTGCTGCACTCCAGCCTGGGTGACAGAGCAAGACTCTGTCTCAAAAAAAATAATAATAATAAATAAAAAATAAAAAATAAACCAGCAGCCCTCGGGGCTGCTCTTTCTATGGAGTAGCCATTCTTTTATTCCTTTACTTTCCTGATAACCCTGCTTTCACTTTACAGACTTGCCCTGAATTATTTCTTGTACAAGATCCAAGAACCCTCTCTCGGGGTGTGGATCCGGACCCCATTCCTATAACAGGCAAGTCAGTGTTCGTCCTTCTGCTAAAGACAAAATTAAATATTAGTTAAGAATTCTAAATGAATCAGCAAGATTCTAAGTCAAATGTCAAGTTGAAACATTTCACACAGAACAATTACAGAGCGGGAGTAAATAGTATTTCATCCACAGATACTAAAACAATATTAGACTCTGGAAGGGGAAACAACATTTGAAAATCACCCTTTCTGTATTAATTATTGTAAGAGCATCAGTTGCCAGTATTTATTCTGGAATGCAAAAAGAAGACAGAAACAAATATTAGCCAGCTATATTTTTGCAGTAGGACAAATAAATTTGGTGCAAGGATGTTAATATTCGACATGTTTTAAAAATCAAAAATTTCCCCAAACACATAAAACATAACCAAAAAAAGTTTTAAATGCAGGGATTATTTTTAAAAATATAAAGCTAACTATTGCACTCAGCCTAGTAAGTAAAATGGAGTGATGTAAAGATCATTAAAGTTATGAGAAATACATAGGAAATGTTAATTATTATATTGAGGATAAGACCTTTTGTTAGCTCATAAATTTATCAACATAAGTTAACATATTTGAAGCATAATATAAAATATTCAATAAATGTTACAGCCGCATTTAAATAATTTAATGACTACCCCTTACATCATGCAAGATACAATGTACTATACCAACATTTTTATTCCTTATGAAAGTAAAAAATAGTTCTAACTTCAAATGAGTGAAAAACAACTTGGATTAAAACTTTGCTGTCTTAATCTACATTTCAGAAAATACATTTAGTATTTATAAATTTGAACCAACATTTTTTTTTGCCTCTTTCACAGCAAAGATTTATTGAAATGACTATGCAAGAACACGTGATCACATTAACCTTCAATTTTCATGAAACAGTAGGAGACTCATAGTAAATAAAAATAATTTCCTGGGAAAAAGGAAGGTAAAGTGATTCTACCTAATATGTACAAAATTAATAGCAATCTTGGAGCAATGATAATACTCCATGCTTAGTGAGGAAGCTGGTGGCCAAGTTATTATTCTATGCAATAAGAATTATACATTGCATTGCAGAAACGCATGAGATCATCTCAACACACATTAATGACCTGTTATACCTGTCGAAGCTCCCACTTAATTTCACCTAACTGTTCAAGTACCCTGGGAGGGAATGAAAAGGTTGTGGACCGAGGACTGCTAAGAACGGAATTACCGCCCCCTAGTGGCGAATTGTGACTATTGCAGTCAGAACAACGTGAGCTATGATTGTAATTATGCTATTTATTCACGAAGGATTTATTTTTTTTTGAGGTTTTTTTCCCCTTGGGGGAGGATTGAGATACTTTGCAATAAAACATTACTGCTCCGTCATTAAAAAGTATCCAATCAGATATTCTTTAAAAAAAAAAATTTCTCCAAGACCTATCAACTGAAAATGTTTTCTGAGGTCTCTAACGTTTTAGTGTCGATTTCTAAAATTTTAATTAATTTTGCAAAAATATGAAGTACTTTGAGTGAGGTCAATTTTTTTTCTCTTTAGCCTCACTTGCTTCTTCCCTTCCTGCTGATCACGACATTCTTTATATTAACATTTTGCATCTATCATCGACTCTCCTTTCCCATTTTTTTCCTCTCAGCTAATTATACGTAAATTTGAGATATATTTTATTATTAACGTCCTGTCATTTCACGTTTCTCTCCATCTTACCAAAGTATTATTTTTTAGATTTCCACAGTGACTGATTTTTTTCTCTTTGTAGGCGAGTGACTCTAGATAGAAAACAGATATGCCTGACCATAACCTTGATCTACATATTAATCCAAACAGCATGCCATTCCATTCTACAAAAATTGTGCATAGAAAACTTTTAAATTTCACATGTGCAATTCTATTACCTCTGACACTATTTATAACTGATTTATGAGGTGACATTAAGTGTGATTTTGTGATTATTCAAGACAGACTTTATCCTACTTTTCCTACAAAAATTGTTGCTAGTTTGTTTTCAGCCCACCCTGAGAAAAGATAATATAAAATAGTAGTTTCAATTCAAAATTATGCTTTAAAAGTCATAAGAACCCTGTGAAGATTGAATAGATAAGTTTGCTGTCTTATTTCTCCTTCAGTTGAAATAATACGGAAAAAGTAGGCATTTAAATTGGAATGTCTATCAAAGAAATGCCCACATTACTGTGCATTAAAATGCCAGTAGTCAATCCTGAGCAGGATGAGGAAATGCAGGCATTGTAAAGAGCTTAATGCACTCTTTTCGATATTCATGGATATTCATGCCCATTTAAAAAGAAGGGAGTTGTCTTCCATTCAGTATTAAAACAGGACCACAAAGGGACAAAGGGACTGAATGGTACCCTTTGCTGCCTACTTTGACTTTTTAAGGAATCTACCTTAATGAGTATAATTTACATATACTAATGTGTGCATATTTTAAATGTAGAGCTTGACCAGTTTACACCCGTGTAATTGTCACTCTGATGGAAACAAAACATTTCCATTCTCCTGCTTCTTTGTAGTCACCATCTTCCAAGTTCCAGGCAACTACTTTTTGACTTCTACCACTGTAGGTTATTTTTGCCAGTTCTGTAAGTTCATGTAAATGGAAACATACAGTATGCTCTGCTCGTTTTCTACATCTTCCATGCTTTCTTTGTTCAAAACTATTTTTTCTTCTTTCACTAAGTCTTATTCATAGACTATTTAAAGCAAACATACATATCCCCTTGCCTCATCCTCTTTATTTATTAATTTAAATTTTCTTAACTTCCCTTTCAAGTTATCATGTATTATTTAAAACTTCAATCTTTATCTAACACGATACTATCTTTTAAACTCACTGTGTCATGTCAAATAGAGCAATGGAGTGGATGCTTGGAACAACGATCAGAAGTCCAAACGAACGTGGTCAACCAAAAGAGTAATTACAACAGAAAAAAACATGGGAGAAATCTTTTAAATACAGAATGGTGCATCTCCCACCACTTCACATTTAGCACAACTCAGGTAATGAAAACAATTATATTCTAGTGTGTAAAGAGCATATGTATTTCAGAAAAATATTAAAATATGTATTTGAGGATGTAATTAATAGGACTTATTTTCATATTTTTTAAGTGTTATGAAATTTATTGTTTAATGGGTAGTATATTAAATAATACATATCAGATTTATCGTTTTAATGGGAAGCATATTCAATACTAATAAAAAATCAGATTTTATGTAGAAAGCCCCAGTTTCTGTATTCTGATTTTATGTACTTTTTTTTTATTAGTGATGTTAGTGGCCAAAATGCACACCAACTGAAAGTTCCTACTAATGTGTTATGCTACACCACTATTGCAAGAGAAGTATTCAGAGCCAATTAGAATGACAGGCAATATTATTTCATAAAAATCCTCTGAATAAATGTAATTTTTAAAGAAGTGTCTTGCATAGTAGAGATTTAGAAAAGAAACAGATGGCACACTTCAATCAACTGCTTCTTATGACATTCAACTGCAAATAGCACGTATACAAAAGTTTCTTGAGGTAAATGCCTCTTCTCTGGAAAGGATAGTTTTGTTTGGCAAATCTTGATTGGACGGAACGGGAAAAAAATGAAAGAAACGGACTAGAAATTTAACTTTCCTGAGTTTGAAACTTAGTTTTTCTGAATCAATTTATTGTGAAGAGGAGTACTTGGAGGATGACTTCCTTTTTATTGATTTTGCAATACTAAAATAAAATTGAATAGCAAAACTAAGGATGACAGAAGCTCAGAGACAAAATTTTATTACTTTCATTTCAGAAGTGTGAAGAAATTAAGAACTTGGCCAAATAAATCGAGACCCTATTGCCTAAATCTAACAACAAATTCTATTTTGTTTGCCAACCCTTCTTAATCTCAAGCAACTTCTCTGACATACCCAGCAAGTACATCTGTTAAAAGTTTCCAGGTTCTCAGAAAAAGCAAATCTACAGAGACAAAAAGAGGATTTCTGGTTGCCTAATGATGAGGGTTGAAGAAGTATGAGGAGTGATTGTAAATGAGTATAGGATTACTTTAGGGGGTGATGGAAATACTCTAAATTGTGATGATGATTTTACAACTCTGAGTATACTCAAAATCACTGAATTCTACACATTAAAATGGGCAAATTAGATAGTATGTGAATTACAGGTCGATAAAACCGTTAAAAGTGATTCGGGGTTAAAGCCAGTACTTCAAATGAAAACGCAGATAGATTTTCAAATGTGAGAACACAGGATCACATTAAACCTCAATTTTAATGAAACAGTAGGGGAGTTATGAAAAGTTCCCCTTTGCAAGAGGAACTGACTGTATTGTTATAAAATCCATTGGGGGAATGCATTAATTTTACATAATAGAAGTGTAAACATTTTATACATGTAAGATTCATGAAAGACCAGATTTTTTTTTTTTTTTTGAGATGGAGTCTCTTTCTGCTGCCCAGGTTGGAATGTAGTGGCATCATCTTGGCTCATTGCAGCCTCCGCCTCCCAGTTCCAGCGATTCTCCTGCCTCAGCCTCCTGAGTAGCTGGGATTACAGGCACACACCACCATGCCCAGCTAATTTTTTTTATTTTTAGTAGAGACGGGGTTTCACCAAGTTGGCCAGCCTGGTCTTGAACTCCTGACCTCAGGTGATCCGCCCACCTTGGCCTCCCAAAGTGCTGGGATTACAGGTGTGAGCCACCGCATCCAGCCTCAGATTTTAATTTAAAAATAATAATCCTAAATCCTGATGCTCTGTATGTGTATGAAAAATGCATTAACATTTTATAGTGATGTGGAAGCTGGAGCAGGAGATTACAAAAAATGAAAGATATGACAAATATGCCAAACAACTGAAGCACTTTGAAATATTAAAAAATTGAATAAGATACATTCAAAGATCAATTTTTATATTGACCCTTTCTCACATCAGCAAATAGTCAATGCTTGTGTATAATCAGAATAATGCAAACTCTCCCGTTGGGGATGATTCTTTTTCATCATTGATCTTAATGTTGTACCATAGGTCCGAGTAATTTCTTTGGTGAGGAAAATGTCAAGTCTTTCAGCATCCAATAAATGGCCAAGAATAAGAAACTCCATACCTTCTTTATCATGGGCAAACATTTTAACTTCTCTACTCACAGTTGATATTAATTAAAAGTTATTTGGGGCAATTTTACTCCTTGATTTGCAAACCTATCGCTTCCTCTCAACTGTCTTCTTGCTTAAATTGTACCAGCATATAGACCACTAGTGATTTTCCTAAAAAAAAAAAAAAAAAAAAAAAAAAACAGTTTAAAAGCTAATGAATTCAGAAATGAGTTAAAAAACTAGTGATAGTTTCTGGATATTCTATAGATTTTGCTCTGAATAGTATTTGGAAATTGATTCTTAAAATACTCTTAGATAGCAGGTAGATTTGTTTGGTATGCTTTATCTTTATTAAAAAAATCTAGTCATAATATTTACTAAACTTGAAATGACAAGCTTCACTGCAAAAATTAAAGAAAAAAATCAATGCAAAATATGTTATCAATCTGAAGTTATATGACAGAAGACAACATTTTAAAGTTAAAGAATGCATAAAATGGATCCTTAAAATTGGATCTTATATATACTTTGCATTTAAAATGCAAGTGCTATGTTTAGGTTTGAACTTGTTAAATTATAAAAATACATGACTATTATATATGAAATTAGATTAAAATAGAACACTTATTATGCTGCAAAAGTATAAAGACAGTAGTAATTTCATGGAATATGCAGTCAAAATGTTTCCTGTGTTATTATAACTGCCTTTTATTTCCCAGTAAATGTGGTTCTTAAGGTGATATTTTAAAATATTTTTAATTTTTTTAAATATTGTGATTAACCTTTTATTTTCCTATTTCATTGCCAATTATTATCATTAGATAGCATTTTGCATACTTTTTCCATCTTTATTTCTATTAGTAAATAGCTATCTTTCACCTCTAAAAATGAAATGAGATATTTGAAAATACACACATTCCTAATTTGTAGAAGGTGATATATGATTGATGTCTCCTGACATGTCTTCCATTTAGTTCCTTGAAAACATTGTAAATGATTAAGTAAATACTATACTGAGAGCATGTTGTTGTGCATGGGTATTTGACATATTTTTAAACCTTAAGGCTGTTAATCAAGGTGCTATTGAAAAAGAGCACACAACCTTTGTAATTAGACAGACCTGGGTTTGAATCTTGGCTCAACGCTTTATTAGCTGTGTGTTTCGGCACATGACTTAACCTGTCTGTTTCTGTTTCCTTTTTCTTACAGTTGTTGTGAGAATTGCATGAGATAATATATGTACTTTGCAACATGCACTGAGTAGGATATGGTCGGGGCTCAATATTTGTTGATTCCTTTCCCTTTCTCTTTCCTTTTCATTAGAAGTGCCCATGATTTCTTTCTTGGACTTCCTCCTATCTCCGAGATTCTGTTCTATATTTACTAGATAGAATGGTATATATAAATAACAACTTCAGTAATACTATAGTTTAAAAATTACTAACATAAGTTTGAGTAAATAGAAAATTCAAACTACCTATCAAAACATACATTGAGGATCGTTGTGGGCTATGTACTTTCCTTCTCATCACCGTTCCTTTGTGCACACCTCAGTGAAAGTTAACTATTTAAATTGTGATTGTAACATATGTGAATGTGTCAGTTTAACTTCAAATCAATACAATATATGCAAGGCACATATGCAAACGACTCATGGAAAAATAATCACAGAGGTAAACAGATTTCAATCTATAAAATGCACTTTATTTTTTACCTTTTAGATCATGCCATTGAGCTTATTTGATTGTTCATGTTATGATTTCACCTTTCACATAGTCTGTAGATCACAGAGACAGTGTCCTTAAAAACCACATGAAGGTCACTGGTTTCCTTGTAAAAATGACATAATGGATTAAAGCTGGAATTCTGTAGCTAGTGACTCATGCTTGCATTTGTACGTTTTAAGAGATGTAATTTATAGAAAGGAAGCATCCAGCCTTGAGCTCTTTCAGACTTCGGTTGCTCAAATAAATTAAGAAATAAAGGCTAACATAAATAAGAGCACATTGCCTGTCAACTGGTCAGTCATCTAATTTAAACTTCAAAAAATACTCTTATTTGTCTTTACATGTTTCTCTCTCACTGTGAAATATACGGATATTATATAACACACACATATATATCTTCTACCTATATGTTAGGAAGAATAAAAGTCATAATTTTGAAAGTATTCACATACTTGTATTAACTTTCTAATTTTTGAAGCCAAAAATGCAAATGTACTTTCTGTTCATTTTGAATTTATTAAGCATGACATGATTCTCAAGGACAGTATGATGTAGTCAAATTTTTAAAGGCTTTCATTTAATATGCTACATAGCCTTCAAGAGGCAGTGAACCATGGTGGAAAAGAACCTGATTTCAGGGTTAGGAAATTTAACTTCTCTCTGCAGTTTTGCCAGTAATTAGCTGTATGACCTGAAGCAAATCAAGAACCCTCTCTAAGTCCTAATTTGTTCATCTTTAATAATCTTTAATAATATATAATTTAATAATAATAGACAATATTAAGTCACTTACAAACGTGATCAGTATGCTTTAGTTCTACTTGCTTTATTAGAGTGCTTAGTATTTAATGTGTTGTTGCTTTCATAACGTCATCCATGCATTTAGGAATTATAAAGTACTTTGCTGGTATTCCTAAAAATAATCTTATACAATGGATGACGTTTTTGGCATTGAGAACTAACAGTCATGTGGTATTCAGACTATTAATTTTAACTGAAAGTCTATCTGCAGCTCATTACTTACTTGTAACTTAAACCAAGGTATAATTCTGGTTTCTAAGGGTTTGCTGATAACAAATACTTGATATGACTCTTAACTATATAAGGGAGCTTACATATTTCTATTGGCATCATTCAAATAATCTAATCCATTGCTAAACACACAAAAGGCACTCAACTCCTGTTTGCTGATTTATTTATTTCTATTAAGTTATGGGTATAAAAACAACAGAACTGAATATAGATGACTCCAGACTCATGGAGGCTTTTTTTGTTGTTAAACAGAAGTCTTATCCATCCTAAAATCTCTGTGAGTAAGTCAAAAAGAGATTTGGCCACTCTATGTTTAGGTGATAGTGAAAATGGCACCCAAAAGGGTTGATCCAAATTTATATTTCTTCTTTGGGCTTTGGGGTAAAGAGGTTTTTGTATCAATATTTTCATCCCATGCAATCTCTTTTCTATGTACTGTGCTCCTAGAATCTTCTCTGAATTTAACAGTAACCTTTTCTGCCAAATCCTTCATGTAGAGCTCATATATTTGATCTCCAGCTACTGACTAGACTTCAAACTACTAAAGATCAAAATTAAGTATTGTTTCCTCTTCTGGGAAGCCCGGAAGTACTCAGTCAAATGTCTTGCCCAGAGCAGAATCTTAACAATCATTGAATGTAACAATGTCTAAAGTTGGGGAAAAACCTGAGAAAGATTCATTATTAATATTCCCAGGTAAATGTCATTCTTAAATATTACCCAAAGCTTTAAATAAAAAGCTTCTTAATTTTTGGATTTCCATTCTTTTCTTTTTCTCTCTATAACCTTCTCTTTTTTGGACAATTTTGAAATTTAGCTAAACCAGTGTAGCATGGATTGTTCCAAATTCTTTGATTTCCAGGGTTGACCTATCTCCAGAGATCCAGTATCACATTTTCAGTTCTCCAGAGAACATCTAATGGTGCATGTCTCACCATTGTTTTAAACATGTTCAGATCAGAGGTGACTCTCATCCCCACTAGCTAGTTCCTAATTTACCTCTTCTAATACCATGAAACATGAATATCTTACAGCTCTTTGGAATATTGTCCTTCTTCTGTGCCAGTTCAAACCCTCAACTGTCATCAAGCTTCAATTCATTTCCTATCTATGCCAATACAATTCCCTTGGTTGTTTCTTTTCCTTCATTTTTATGTGGTACACAATTTAGTCCTTCACTATATAATGTCTTGATTTTTGTTGCATGCCAATACAGTTTATCTTCCCAAATAAAAGATAAATTTCTCAATGGTGGAACCTTAAAATGTTTGCTAAATCCTCCCTTGACAGTTTTGTGACTCTAAGAACAAGTGCTATATTCTCTAACATGTGTTTTTTAAAATGTCGGGTATAATTAAGCTTCAAAAAATATTAATTTTTTTGTTTTGTTTTTTGAGATGAAGTCTTGCTCTGTAACCCAGGCTGGAGTGCAATGGCGCGATCTCGGCTCACTGCAACTTCCGCCTCCTGGATTCAAGCGATTTTCCTGCCTCAACCTCCCGAGTAGCTGGGATTACAGGCACACACCACCACACCTGGATAATTTTTGTATTTTTAGTAAAGATGGGGTTTCGCCATGTTGGCCAGGCTGGTCTCAAACTCCTGGCCTCAAGTGATCCGCCCACCTTGGTCTCCAAAAGTGCTGGAATTACAGGCGTGAGCCACCACTCTCGGTCCACAAAATATTTCTTAAATGATGATGATGTAATAGAAATCTACAAGATTACTCAGACAGATCAAGAGCAGGCTGGAGTACCACAAGTTAAGATCTGACTGCGGACGAAAGTTTGATTAACTCTTTTGAAATTATTTTGTAGCAACACAAATGGTACAGCTTTAGATTCATTAAAGATATTGGTAAGGTATCTAGATATATTTTCCAGGGGAAAGTAATCAGAAATCAAAATGGAACATTGATAAAAGTCATGAACAAGCTATAAATAACTTTTCATTTTCTTCTTCCTGCCATTTGGGATCACCCCCAAAGATTCAAAGGAGTTCTGAATACAAATAAAGGGAATTGAATACTCCTCAAAAAGGAAATGTTTTAGTACAGGGGCAAAATGATCATATGAAATATAATTAAAGGCATCTAGATGAATATTTGTCCAGAATTCGTTTTCTTTTGTAACCCTTTATAAGGTAATAGGCTATATCCAATTCAATCTAAAAATATAATAAAAGAATAAGACAATTTCTAATCATGAAGCCAAGCCATAAACTCAGCATTTACATTATTGATAGTTAGCAAGATATTAATGAACTCCCATTTAAAATTCTCCACGGAAAGCTAACTTTGGGATAATATTATTCAATTATTTCATCAATTTTTATACTAGTTAAAATTTTATTCTAAAAATTGTTTTTCCAATACTTGTATTTAAAGCAAACATTGCTACCTTATCCACATGCACAGTATATTTTAAATGTTTAAATCCAGGGTATACAATATTAAATTGTTTATCAACGCTTCTGTTTTTTAAAAAGATGCCATGTGTGGGTGAGGTAGAAATGTTTTCTTTAACTACAAGTGTTAGAAAATGATTATTTTTAAATGCAAAAGGTACCCTCTGTTATCTGGGATCTGGTTATTACAGGAAATGGGAAAGGGATACGGCTAATAGTCATAAAAGTAAAAGAGAAGTCGTAATAAGTTGAAGCACTCTTTTGAAAAATTTGAAGCAGAATTCAATCAAGGCTTGATTTACTTTAAGGAAACCTTGTTTGGCTAAAGTGCAGCCAGATAGCTAGACTCTCAATATATTCTGCAGAAAATGATTTGGGATTTTCTTTTTTATGTTTTAATCTGTCATATTGCTCATTAGTCAGTCTATGTTTATTTAAATCTTGACGTCTTGCAAATGAATGTCTGCTTCTTTGTAGAAAACCAAGTATTTATCATCCTTTTTAAACATCTCAGAGTAACATGACTCTTTCTCTCTATATATATACAAATATATACACACATATCTATATCTATATCTAACTTCCTAATTGTATCATTTATTTCTGAGCATCTAAAGTTCTCTGGAACTAAATATCCATGACATGAAAAGAGGGGAAAGTACTGGAAATAGAATGAAATATTGGGGCTGAGCATGGTGGTTCATGCTTGAAATCCCAGTACTTTGGGAGGCAGAGGCAGGATGACTGAGACCAGGACTGTGAGACCAGTCTGGGCAACATAATAAGACCCTCATCTCAAAAATAAATAAATAAATAAATAAATAAATAAATAAAAATAAATAAAAAACCTGGGCATGGTGGCACACACCTATGGTTCCAGCTACTCGAGAGACTGAGGTTAGAGAATCGCTTGAGCCTAAGAGTTCGGGGTTGCAGTGAGCTACGATCGCATGACTGCACTCCAACCTGAGTGACAGAGTGAGACTCTATCTCAAAAAAAAATAAAAATAAAAAGAATGGAATAAGAACTCGTGGGTTTGTTTGAATCTGGCTGTAGAATTAACTGTGTGACTTTACGTAAGTAATTTAACCTTTCTTACCCTTCGTTTTCTCATTTGTGTAATCCATGGCCCTAACTAACTCGAAGTTATGTTGAAAATCAAATGAAGGGATATATGAGAAAATATATACAATCTTTAAAATATCTACAAAGAAAATTTGTATTATGGTGTAAAAGTAGATATATTAATAATAAGGATATTCTGTGACTGTATTATTAAACACTTTCAGCTATATGTTGCCCTTGTTAGAAAATAAGATAAAAAATTAGGGAGAAAAAAACAGGAAAGAGAATATATATAATGCTCCTAGGCTGAGAAATTCTACAATAGGAAATGAAGAAAATTTTAAAAATACATGATAGAAAATATAAAAAGAGTTAAAAGAGAATGGAAAATAGATATTGGGATTAATCTCAAAAAAAAAACGTATCTGCATTAGTGAATCTGTAGTAAGATCAAGAAATTTGGAGTTCTCTACATGTTATTTGTAATCTCTCTTTCTGAAGCCTTTAGAGCTATAGGAATTAAAATAACGAAAAGTTTTGAACTAGAAAACACAAGTATCTCCAATGTTCTTTACTATGAGTAAAAGAATTATCTATGTTCAAAGGTTGACAATATGAATAACTGGAATTGTTTACATTTATGAATTGCTTTCATGTCAAAACGCCTTTTGCCAAAGCATTTTGATCCATTTAACCTTTACTTCTTTTCCAATTTCTATATATTTATTAAACATTTTAATACTGAAAACTGTCTTACACCCATCTCTCTTCTCTCCAGAAGTAAAATATCTATTATGGTATGATTCACCATTCAAGATGTCTAGAAATCTTCTAGAAACTCTATTGTGAAAAAAAAATGATAATTATTTTTAGTAACATTTCTATATCCTAAGGAAGTTTTTTTTTATATTAGATTAACTATAAGATATAGCTTAATGGTTTCTGAAAATGCAGGGGAGTGTTATCTGTCCTATCACATAGTTAAATAACTTCTTTTGTGTAGAGTTTGTAGCTGCACAGTTTAACTTACTATAAATCACCTAAAATGAATGTTTACTTTATTATTAATAGCCAAAGATATCTTAAATTTACTTTAAATAATGAAAGGCAGAAAGAAGAGATGTTTTCAATCACTCAGAAATCTTTAAGAATCATTTCAAATGTAGGACACTGGAGTGAATGGAAAATGACAAGTTCAAGACCCGAAGTGAATATTGACTTGAAATTTTATAATAATTTCTTAAGTAGTTGAAGAGTCACAACTATTAATCTTCTGGGATATAAAATCAACTACCTGAGTAATATTATTTGAAGTGGATTTTCAGAACTAGAAACTGTTGGTATTTTCATAAAGTTGTAGCATTTGAAATGATCTCAGTAACCATCCAGTCTGATTTTCTCTTTTAACGGATGAGGACATAGAGGCTAATAAAAGACTAGAACTTAGGTCATTTAACTCCAAATTTGCACTATAAATACCTTTGCCACAGTGCTTGTGTCTTTTTGTATATTAATTATTCAGAAAATATATATTGAGAGAAGCCACAATGTGTAATGATATATGCAAACGGTACTTGAGGAGTATAAACATGAATAAATTATTATCTTTGTTCTATGTGAATTTATAATCCAGTAGGAAAGATAAGACTCAAATTTAAAAGTGACATGATGCATGTAAAACCTTTATCACCAAGTCTGGCTCTAAAGCATAAGTTAAAAACCAAATAACAAAAATAAAATGCAATAGAAGCCAAGTGCAGTGGCATGCACCTGTAGTCTCAGCTGCTCAGGAGGCTGAGGCAGTAGGCTCGCTTGAGCCCAGGAGTTCAAGGTCAGCTTTGGCAACATAGCAAGACTCCATATCTAAGGAAAAAACAATGTAATGCAATGTGCTAAGTGCCATGTAAGAGGTCCAAACAATTATGTCTATTTTCTTAAAATTTAAAATGGAAATTCTGGTGTTCTTACATATGTGAGTGTAACCTAGATGATTTTTAAAATTATGATCAGTAGTCTTTTTACACTGCATACACAAAATTATAACACATTTGCATTTTAAGCATTGCTTCTCGGCTTTAAAGTCTGCATGATATTCTTCTTCCTCACCCGCTCCAATCAAACAGTACATCTTTCTCTGAATTAAGCGTGAGGATTTGTCCACAGTCATTTCCTAATGTTCCCTGTTAACTGAAACTCATCACTTCATAACCCACCTTATAGTCCCTTGGTTTCATCCTGATATTCAGCAGCTACTTTGGTAGCTGGCAACTTTTAGCCCTATCTATGCTCTGCCCAGGAGTTGGGCAGCGTTATTTGGTGCCATTGCAATGAGAGTGGGAGATGTGCAGAGTTCAAACATGGGATAGGGAGTTGTTTGAAGTGAGCTTTCAAGTACTAACCCTGAGAGTCTATAATCACAATGGAATTTAAAAGGTGGCACATTTGAACATTTTTCAGAAATAATTCTGAAGCTTTATTAATCGACTGAAGTGGGGAATCATTAAGAAAAGTTATCCATGAATGAATCCAAGGTAGGAAGGACAAGGATTATTTCAATCATCATGAGAAATTAAAGAAATTTGGGAGAAGGGATGGAGTGTTTTTTTTTTTTTAACAATTTCTCACACTGTAAGTGTTGTGATAAATGTATTC
This sequence comes from Theropithecus gelada, assembly GCF_003255815.1. Classification (NCBI taxonomy): domain Eukaryota; kingdom Metazoa; phylum Chordata; class Mammalia; order Primates; family Cercopithecidae; genus Theropithecus; species Theropithecus gelada. Next base: position 112,421,667 of record NC_037689.1, on the reverse strand, counting down.
TGTATTATACGACAGAAACAAATGAACTTTTATTTGATCTTGTTGCTTCATTCTCAATCAAGAGACTCAGAATATCCACTATGTTTGTGCAAATTCGGCTGGTCTTCTGAAAATAGCACTTACCCAAGGTAAGTACAAATCTATGGTAAAAAATCAAATTACTTTATAACAATGTATTATCTTCTCAGCATTCAAATGTTTTTCACTCTTAAATTCTGAATTAGGTTGGGGCAAAAGTAATTGCGGTGAAAACCACAATGGTGAAAACCACAATTACTTGTGAACCAACCTAATAAAATTTGTGGGAGTTTTCCCCATATTCTCTTCCCCATTTTAAATATTATACAATTTGTGACTCTATATTTGTAACCTTAGGGAAGTAAGTAATTTAACCTCAGTGGTTTCTGTACTCTGTATCTGTTTATAACGAAGAGGTTAGTTTGAAGAATCCTTACAGAAAGATTACCTAGTATAAGGCTCTCACTGGAGTTGTGAAAACTGAGGCCTAAGTTAAGCAAGTGACTGGACCGTTTTTTCTTCATTCGTCCTGAGTGAGAGAGTAGGAAAGACAGAAATCAATGTTGCCTATACCATAAACTGCAAAACTACATTATTACATTGAATTGCCTTTACTGTCTAACAGTATTTATTTGTTTCTTTAGGGAAGTATTGTAGAATGTTTTTCACCTCACTAGCATCCAACGAAGTGTTAAATGTACATTAAGTCCTCAACTGAAATTCCCTTCATGAATTTCAACTAAGCCATTGCTGAAATTCCATAATTCTTACAGGCTTTTCTTTATTCATCTTCATCTTATAGTTCACTAATTTGGCAGATACATATAGATAGTGAATTTTATAGATTTACTTACATGAAATTTAGGAAATTGGCTGAGGCTTGGCAGTAGAAGCAGGAAAATTTGACACAGATAGTTACCCAATGAGAGGTGGGTAATAATCTTCCAAACGAAAGAATCTGCCCTTGTTAACTTAAATAACATTTTGGAGAGCAAGTCATTGTATCAATGAATAGTCATTTGGGCTCATAATTCTACTATACAAGTTCTTTTCCATTTACATAGTGATTTTAAAAATAGATATAGAGGCATGATTAAATAAATCTATTGAGAAACTACCTCATTTCTGCTTTTTTTTTTTTTTTTTTTTTTTTTTTTGAGACAGCGTCTCGCTCTGTCCCCCGGGCTGGAGTGCGGTGGCGCGATCTCGGCTCACTGCAAGCTCCGCCTCCCGGGTTCTCGCCATTCTCCTGCCTCAGCCTCCTGAGTAGCTGGGACTACAGGCGCCCGCCACCGCGCCCGGATAATTTTTTATATTTTTAGTAGAGACGAGGTTTCACCGTGGTCTCGATCTCCTGACCTTGTGATCCGCCCGCCTTGGCCTCCCAAAGTGCTGGGATTACAGGCGTGAGCCACGGCGCCTAGCCCATTTCTGCTTTTTCAAAATGAGGGTTCAAAAAATATTTGTTGGAGAGACACCAGATCTTCCTTGTTTTACTTCCTTCAAGAATGAAGTAATCAACTTCTTTCTGAATCTATTTTAGACTAACATTACATTTAAAAATAAAAGATATGGGGCTATTAGACCTCTGGGAGTCACTGACCAACCAAAAATGCTAGAACAATCTACCTACAAGCCACAAAGCATTAAATTAACTGTTTAATCTAAGATTTTAAAAAAAACTAATAGATTCATGATATGATCACCCAAAGCAATTCATTAATACTAATGTCTGATTTCCTTTGACATTATAAAAAGTAAGGAAATAAAGCTCTTATTTACAAGTTTATTTGCTGCAAAGGCACTTAGGAATTTATTTTAAAAAGAAAAGTTGCACTTCTTTCTGAGCCATCAACCCATACCGCAAAAGGCATGCAGAACTCAGTTTGCTAATAAAAAGAGAATTCTATGACCATGCATGTGGTCAATGAAATGGTCTCTCTATAATATATGTATATATATTGGGGTATTTCACAGTGAAATGGAAAATAAAACAGTGTGATAGGGCTAAGCTTTAGCTAAACTAATTTAAGAAGATTTGTAATATTTTTATTGCCCTAAATATGTTCAGAGAAATTACCTGAAATCGTTTCAGGGGAAACTGTTATTCTGTTAGATGCCTTGAATTCTTGAATATTATTGTGCAGATGCGCTAAAAATTCTATTTTAGCTCTTCCTGCATCTTCTTTCACCTTTACTTTAACCATTGGAATACAATACAACCAATCAAGATATGTTAATTGATTACCTACTATGGGGAAGGCACTTATCATATATGTGGGCTAGTCAACAAAAGCTTCCTGCAAGAGGTGGGGCTTGAAACAGACCCTGAAGAACAGACAGAATATAGATACATTTGGGAGAGGAAGCTACATAACACAGTAATGGACTTCTCCAATCTTTCTAGCAATAAATTATTTTTGAATCACGGATCGCATTTTTTGTCAATTTAAAATGGAAGTAATAAATGGAAGTAATTGGTTTGGTTACTGAATTTTTAAAAACCTACTTTTAAAAAGACTTTAATCATACTTAGAATTTTTCGAAGTGTGGTCTTTCTACCCTGAAATAACTTTAGTCTAAGTATTGTACTCAGATATGGTTTTTCTACCTGGGCTCAGATAAGTAAAGTAAAAAACTGGCAGTTACTTTTTATAGCACCTATTTTTCAAGTCATAGTTATCAAATTACTTTTCCTGACTCTACTGTGAAAAAGAAATACATGGCAAATGGGATCAGACAACACTTGAAACCTTCCGGATATGTGATAAATAATTTTTAACACAAACTCAGGATGTTATTGTCTTCTTAATAAAACAAAAGATGACACTTAGAACTGGATCACTTGGACCTTTCTCTTCTTATCTCTTCCCAGTTCAAAATGCTTGCATCTTTTAATAGCAGCATTCTCTTAGATCTGCAGTTGGACTGAGTGCACTCAAGCCTTAGCGCAATCTTCTTTGTAGTTATAGCTTTTTTCTGAAAAATCGGCTTAGTCTGCCCACCATATTCACTGTGCTTCCTATCATAATGCTGCTTTCCCTGGGCATACAGAGAATCTTTACCCTTCTTGTACTGTGTCATTTTGTGGAGTTGGTGCTAGCCACACTTCTTAAATAAAGTCTTGGGTGTTTTAGGAACTTTCACCATGTTTGCGGGAACACTATCAGCACAGAAAGAGAGAAATGATTTTTAATGATCCTTCTCAACTCAGTCTTAGACCTTCAGAGCTTCTATTTTACTGCTTGAATTTCAAGTAGGCAGCATTATATAAATGACCAAATATGAATGGCCTTTGTTGTGGTGTTACATGTAGTAGAAACCTGTGGGTCCAACTCACAGTAATAACATCTGCCTGTCCAATCATCTCTACATACAATTGCATTATTTCCCTGACTTCATTTCTGTCTTTGTATTATCTCTGTAACTCCCCCGAGCTTCACTCAGCTTCTTGTCCCCCAGTCTCTCAGCATTAACAGTACTTTCTCATTTGCTCTACTTCTTTATTGGTAGGTGAATCTCTAAATGAAATGCTGCACATCTATCACATTGCTTTGCCAAACAGCATATCGAGGATTAATGGACATTGTCCATTAATATGCTCACATTTATATGCAAATTTATTCTGTTCAAAGACTAGTTGTTACAGTATGAAAGAAAAATTGGCCAATTTCTAAACAGAGGCAATAGTTTGTTGCTTAACAGCTTGGCCTCTGGATTAAAACCACCTGGTTTCAAGCTTTGTTTTGTTCATTCAGTTTGAACAGATTAACCTCTTTGTATGCCTCAGTTTCCCTAACTGCAAACTGAATAATAATAGTACCTTCTCATGGGGTAGTCATGAGGCTTATGTGATTATATACCTGTAAACCTCTTAGAATGTGTAGTGCATGGAAAATGTCAATAAATAGTGGCCATTGTTATCATCTTTTATATCTCTCTTCTGAAGAATAATTACTTGCTAACTGGGCAAGTCTTACTACTTTGATTACAGGAAGCTATAATTGAAGAGTATTCAGTGAATCTTGATTCCTGAGACCAAATGGGAGATATGTAAATGTAAAATACACTTGCAAAACATTTGAACACTGTGACATTTATTCACAGGCGTTTACTGGTGAGTTTAAAGAAGACATCATGTTTTATGAAAAAGTAAAGGAAACCCCAGCCAATTCATTCATTGCTATCCTTGTCTAGATATTAGTTGACATTGTCTTTGGTTTCAGTGGTGTTCAATTTTCACTATTTATTTTTACACTGAGCTCGTCCCCACGCCTTGCCATTAATGCTAATTCAACCCTGAATTTAAATACCCATATATGACTGGCGGCTGTTGCACTGGACAATGCAGTTCTAAAGGCTTTCTAATGACTTTCAATACATTTATGCATAGTTCTTAATAGGTAATAATAACAGTATGTTACCCAAGGGTGTACTTGTATTTAAAGGAGACAATGACTAAGATGAAAGAGCGAAATTCTTGAATGTAGAATTTCAAGTTATATGGAAAACCACAAAGGATACTAGTTTAGGGACCAGAAGGCCTTTCTAGTGCCTCTCAAATTAGGCCATGTAAGTGATTATCTGTGCATAAGGTTAACCATAATTAACAAGAATGACTGTATCAAATGCCAGCTATATGTACAATGCTGTCATAAGCAAGTATTTTAGGAAACTGCAGATGACACTGTCTTAGCCACAGCTGAGAGGAGGAATGAATAGCGAGGTTGAAGTAGAGATGCCAGGTAAAGGGAGACAAAAACAGAATTAAAATTCCATCTTATGTACATCTTATTTGAAATCCTGCTTTCACTATGTCATTTGTGCATTAAAATGTCAGAAGTGATTGGCAAAGAGTTGCTGAAGGTGAACATTAGTATTAAATCTGCTAATGACTAGCCAAATGATGATGCAACTTAACCACTTGGTTGTTTTCAATGTTATTTGTCTAGAATGGAGATGACTAGACTGTTTTGCAGCAATGTTCTCAGTATATGGAAAAGCCTTCTTAAAATGTCTTGAAGAATGGCAGTGTTGGAGAGATCCATGACTTGAGCACACATTAGGCTGGAGATTGGTGATTTGGTGATTCTTTTTGAGGTTCAACAGTACAATATGTAGATGAAATGACATAGGTAGCCTAGAATGCTAACAAATAAATAATAAATGTTGCTTAGTGCAATAATTTAAAATTTTCAAAGTGCTTATACCCATCTGTTTCACAACAATCAGGTGGGGTTATATGTGATACTGACATAAAATATCACAATAATATATTATTAACTTCAATTTATGATGAAGTTTTCCTAGTTTGCTCATGGCTACCCAGCCAGCTAGAGGAACATAATTTAGCAGTTCTTCCACTAGACAATACTAAGCTGTATCAGATGCTTTACTAAAATAATCTCAGTACACGTACATCATCCTTTTGTGAGGTATTCCATTGCTATGAAAGAGAGGTGGTAAGATGTTCTTTAATAATACTGGCCAAATAGTCTGGAGTTTCAGGAGCCATTAAAACCTGGGAATTAATTATCTTTCAGCAAGCTCAGCAAACTGCAGCCTCCTTTAATCTCAGGCCTTGAACAATTTAACAAGAATACTGAGGATATTTAATGTTGGTTATTGATAATCTCCCCCCAAAATTTTGTTTTAAATTTTTGTGTTTCTCTTAGCTGGAGAGGGATGACATTTCCTTGAAGGAAATACATGGAACAGTAAAATTATTGAGGCTTGACTCAACTATGTTGGACTAATCCATTAGAATGTTAGGCTTTTTATATTTTACTTTTATTGCTCTTCCTAAGTAGCCTTGGCAGCGCAAATAAATATTTCTTATTCTCTTGCCTTAAATTAACTTTCAAGAATTCCTTGAGAAATTGAGGGGAAAAAAATCTAATGGCACCAATAAAATGTAGGATAATAATATCTTCATCATTCATAGACTTGCTATGAAGACTATATGAAATAATATTATATACATATATATATATATATATAATATGTAATGGTCCTGGATCCACATCTGGTATCCAGAAGGTTCCCAGAAATATCAGTTCTCACCTTTCTGATGAATTCATACTGCACAAAAGCCTGTTACGTTATCTGAAAAAGTCATCACTGTCATCCATGACACCTCTAGATGGAGATAAACTCCTCAAGAAAGCATAGAAAGGGTTAATAACCCTCTCTAGATAATGCAGATAGGCAAACACAGTCATTTTTGCTAAAGCACCCCAAATCCTACCTTGACATTGCAATCAACAAGCCTTATCCACCTTCCGAATTTCAGGACTTGCGTTGGGCTTGTTGCTGTAGATGATAGACGCTATTAGGAAAGAAATCATGTTGATGAAACAAATATTTTCTTCCCTCCCCAGGAGGATCAGGAGAATTTATTTAGGGAATGAAAAATATAATTAAATATTCTATAACCTACTTCCCCAAAATGTGGACAACAGTATTTATTTCCCCGCACCTGTGGGGTGGAATGGGGGGGCATTATAGATAATTCCCAATCAGGTGCTAAGGAGATTATACTCTTCAGAAAAGACAATCTTCAGTATGATTTCAGTACTGCAAAAGAGATGCAACGATCACGGTAGATATCATTTTTTTGTGGGGCATGTCAGTTGGTCTTTGTCATTGTCTACACATATGTAGCCAACTACACAGTAACACCTTGTTTCTATTGCACTCGTATTTTGATTGTCAGAATGGCTGATGTGTACGTAAACTTCTTCATGAAAAAATTAAACTCTGGAACCCAGGTATCTTTTTCCATTACTGTGTATGTGAGGTCGCAACTGTCTGCAAACTGGGGAGCTCAGAGGTTACTCAGTGCGCAGCATTTCCTCACCACCCCCACAATCATCTTAGCTCAACCATATGTGAGTGTCCCTCGGTTAGCCTGCCTAAAATGTATGTGGTAAGGGGCATATGCACTTAGTGGTTCAGCAATCAGAGGCTTCCTTGGACGGGACTTACACTGGTAAATATTAATGAAGAAGCTGCGTGGTACTGGCAGTGATTCCAGACCAAATCCTTTAACTGCGAATGTCACTCGCTGAATTTTGAGTTGGGGAGCTCTGTCGCTTAAAATACAGGGTTCTCAAACACAATGCAAGTGTTTGTCACCTCAAGTCGCATACTACCCAGCAGGAAGCAAAAGGCAAAGGGCATGGCGCAGAAAAGAAACAGACACACAGACACGTTTTGCAATGACGAACTTTATGTGACATCAGGAACGGCAACCTGTTCTCATGTTTAGCAATTCCGAGGTACGCTGTAAAGCCTGCTTGTCAGGTAAAACTGAGTAAAGGGACAGGAATAAGAGGCAGCGCTGGAGACTTTTTCGCAATCCTTTTCAAAATATAAAACTGTAACCAAATGACTTAAATAAGATAACAAATTTTTTTTTTTTTTTAAAAAGATTGGCTGGATGCCTTTATCCCCTCCTCTTAAGCTTACGTGACCATCAGCAGCGCAGTTCAAATTCAGCTAACAGCTGTTAGACCAAGACACAGATCCGCAGTGTGTATCTCCCCAGAGTTACGGATGTTCACTGAGACCCGCCGAAAAATTAGGGTCGGTTTTCAATGAGAACATAACAAAGGATCTTTGGTTCCCCCTCTGTACACACTGTCCCAAACCTTGCGCCCCCTCCCACTTGCCTGCTGTCGAATTTCTTAAAACTGTAGTCGGTCCTCCAACTCAGTTGCACCTTCCGCAGCCCGACCCTCAGCGACATTGCGTTCAGTTTCCCTCCCTTCTCTCCTCCCACTCCTCACTTCTTGAGACCCCACCCTCGCCTTCCGTTTCTGTCTCGGCTTCCCCCGCGCCAGGTTCTCTAGACCCCCGCCTCCACCCAGCGCCTTCATCTCGAGCCCCCGCTCCCAATCCCCTTAGAGACTTCTATGCTCCTTCCGTGGAACCTAAGCTCCTCTCTTCTTCCAGAGACTCAGTCTCCACGCGATTTGCGCGTTCAGAGTCCCTCCCCCCAACCTCTGCCAGGGCCAGTGCGGTCCTGCAGGCTGCAGCCATCCGGGACCTGTCCCCGCTCCCCACCCCATCCCCCGCCTAAATCGTTAGGGTCTCGGCTAGCAATGCCGCCCGGGGCTCCAACTTACCACTAGCGTCCGGGAGGAAGACGAGGCAGCGGTCGCCGCGGCGGCAGCTAGACGAGAAACGGACTCGGCTGCAATCGCCCAGCGGAGCCCGCGGCAGTCGGTGCGCTGCGCTGCGCTGTGCGCCGCAACCTCGCGCCTCAGCGGAGGGAGAGGAACGGAGGGAGCTCGGCGCGATGGGAAGCGCCGGCGAGTCGACCTCCTTTGGGCGACCGTGCGCCCCCCGGCTAGGTTTGGCTCTTTTCGCTCCACTATCTTACTCTAGCTTAGTAACTGACCACCTCCAGCATCTCTGCACTAATCGCGTCTTCTTTCTTCTTCGTTGGCCCCTAACTAACTACACTACTCTAAACGGACGAAGGCCATCACACGAGCGCCACGACGATCTCGACGACTCCGACGACAACGATGTACAGAAAGAGAGAAGAGTTCATATGCAATCGGCAGGTAAGGGGTAAGGCAGGCCAATGGAGCAGCCAAGGCTAGCAATCTAGCCGCTCCAAAGGCAGTATCGGAAAGATCGGTGCGTCTGAGGAAGGAAGCGTCCTCGGCGAGCACCAGAGCGCCTACCTCGCGCGGGTGAATCTGCACCGCGCTCTTGGGCCAAACGCGGGATGAGGGGAGGAGCCAAGAGCAGCCAATCAGTGCTCAGCATTACGTTGCCCCCGGGCCTGTTTGGACCGGTCTCTTGGTGCATCTGGAACCTGCTGGCAGGGGGCGCGAGACCCCATGGTGGAGGTGGGGGGGGGGGTGGGGGTGGTGATTAACCTGATTCACAAGGCCTAGAGCGTAGGGGGAACCAGGATCAACCATGGAACCGGATGGAGTGAGAGGGAAGGCTTTCTCAAGAATGTACCCTCAAAGACTCACAGCATACCCCTCCCCAAACACACCCCCCACACACACACCCCTGTACATTTCATTTCAACAAACAGCATTCCCAATCTTGCAAATTTCATCAAGCTTTGAAACTCCCTTCAAGGGTCTCTGCTCCGACTCTTGCCCATTCTTCCAAGAGTAGCAACTGAGGCACTCGCAGGGTCAAACATTTGGTGAGTGCTCAAAGGCCACAACCCTGTTATAAGGCCCACTTCCCCATCCTTGTCTCCCCATCCTTTCCCTAACCCCAAAGGAGAAAGGAAAGCTCTCAGTCTTCGAGCTCCAGGAAGGCACAGTTTAGTTCCTTTCTTGACCCCACAGGCCTCATTAGAAAGACATCTTGAGGGCAGCTCTTACGGGTTTTCAAGGGGGTGAACCTATCTCTCTGGCACAAGGCCTTGGGCCCACAGCCAGTCGGTTGCCCAGTCGTTGTGGGGGAGGGGGCTGTCAATGCAAGGTCGAGGCAGCAAGAGGTGAACCACAAAGGCTCTCTTTTGGCAACTGCTGGGATGCCGAGCTCCAACCGGTCAGGCAGAGCTCTTTTTCACAGGCTCCCAGGCGCCACCCGGCAGGTGCCTGCGGTGTTCGGGCGGCAGCGCAGAGAAGGGTGAACGGGGCCGCCTTGGCCAAGACACCTCAGAGGCACCAAAACCAAGCTGAGTAATGGAGATTATCCCACCGAGAATGGGGAAAGGAACAGATCTCTCCTAACAGGGAACGAAGGGGCGAGCGGGGGTGGTGGTCTCGGGTCGCGGCCGAGGTTTCGCGGCCTTGTGCCGAGGACTGGGGTGGGAAAAGTGGAGATTGGCTCCCCGCCAGTCGGAGGTAGCTGGACCGAAGCAAAAGATCGAGACTCTGGTTTGGCTACTTAGGACCGGACGGCAGCGCAGCGATTGTATAGAAGAGGCAACACAGAGACCGTACAGAGAGGCTTGGAGGACCGAACCCGGCAGAACGCAAAAGGGGTGGGAGCTGCCGGCTATTCTGAAGGCCGAAGTTTGCCTCAGTAGCCCCAAAAGTTAGGGAGGGAGAAGGAGGTGGGAGCAATGATAAGGGTCAGGCCCCTTCCTTATTCTGGATGCCCTAGGACCAGTCATTTCTCTCTGGGCCTCCGTTTCCAGATTTGTGAAAGGAACTGTCCGGTCTACTCCAAAAGGGGCATTTTGGGAATTCTCTGATTCCCTCCGTCGCCACTGAATTCAGACTCTGAAATTTAATTTGGCAGTAAACATGCTGTCCACACCCAAGTTCTGTTTCGCAAAGCAAAAACCCATCGCAGTTTTCTTGAAGCATCTGTTGAATGCTACTGTATGATGCCGCACAGGTGGCTGCGACAGCGCTGCCAAGTCCACCGACTGCACAACGCTCGCATCTTTAGAAATGCTTTGGTAGAGAACAGTAATTTATAAATATGGAAGAGAAAACGTATGTCTTCTCTTTAAATAATCAAGCACTCATCTTTAAAAACTCCCGAAGTGTCCCCTTGCTCTATGAATGTGGAATGCTTAGTCTTGCCTTTTCTGGCGGGACTTGTATTTATTTTGTCGGAGGCTGAGACATTTATATTACTTCAAAAAATGTAAATATAAATCCCTGTGATATTTTTGCTAAGCCAAAATGGATCTGCCGAGCAGAGAGTGGAAGTTAGCATCCGCCAAAATCTGTTCCCGCTCCCCGGCTCCCGGGGGAACCGGCTTGAAGAAATTGACCATGATAATAGCAATTATGAGGATGAGGATGATGGTAGTAATAGTTTTTAGTATTATATATTTCGCTCTTAAGGTTGTTCTCTCCTTCTCCTTCTGAAAGGCAAAAGTACCGAGAGGGACCGGGGTGAAGCCCACTTGGTGGTTGGGAAGGTTCCCGGAGCAGCAGAGAGAAACTTTGCTAGCCACGCGGCTTGCTGAAGCACGTCTGGGCTTCGGAGTTGGGGTAGAAACAGGCAGGCATGTTCGCCTTTGAGCGGCGCTAGCCGAGCGGCCCGGAGCCTGTAAGACTGAGACTAAGCGGTCTGCGGCGAGGCTCGGGGTACCGGGTTCCGCCGGGACCCAATGCTCTGCTTTCTTGGCATTTGCGGCGCGTACTGCCTCTTCAGGTTCTCTAGGCTGCGGCTCCGCTGAGCGCTGCAAGGTCCGACGGACTTCGGAGATTTTAGCAACACCAGACCGGAGAATTTAGTATAAGGAGAAATTTAGGGCGCACTTTAGGACTGGGGAACCAAACTCAAAACAAGCACATGCTGGCGCTTTCTGTCGCTCTGTCATTGCCAGAGAGGTTTTCTGGAACCCCTGCCTAACGAGGCCTGGGGAGTCAGCCCAGGGTTTTCACTGCTTTCCCTTCCCTTCCTCAGGTGTATGGAAATTGTCCCTGGAAAGAGGAGTTATTTACAGTGACTTCCTCAGGTTTGATGAAAATCCCCAGTGCCCCCCGGAACACGGTTTCCAAATATTTCCCGGTTTCTAAGGCTGTGGACTTGTTTTTACAACTTTCGAATCAGGGAGATTTCTTCCTACTACAAATATATATGTTTCCAAAACTACGGATTCAGAAATTCGGGAAAGAATTAAAGAAGATTGTTACTACGTAGGAAAAAGTTCCTCATCATTTGAAACTTTGGGAACTTTTTAAAAAAATAAATAATTGTAACCGACTAGAAAGTTTACTTCTCTACTCATTATTATTTCCCCTCTTGACCAGAGCCCTATTTTAACACACCTAAAGGATGATAGACAGGTTTAAAAAATGAGTGACAGGATTCTAGCAAAATTCTCGAAGGCAGGTATTTTCACAGATCAAAAGAAGCTACACAAGAATTCTACCGGGAGATTTTTTTTTTTCTTGTTTGCCACAGGACATAAATGCAATGAATTTTGATAATCCTTCTATCCATATTTTTTCGGGTTTAAAGCAAATTATAATAGCCAGATATGTTTTTGGTAATAATACAGTTGTATCAAATTATATTTTCAGCCTTTGCTATTACTACTTAATCGTAAAATCCCAGCATCAGATCCATAATGTCCATCATTGAGGCATGCCACACCTAGATATAAACTTTTATGGCATCGAACGCAATAGACTTTTCCCTTACTGGTCGTCAAACATGGTCATAGACTGAGAAAACAATTTTAGACATAGATAGCTTATTATACACAAAACCTTTTTAAAGTTGGTAGGATTATTTTAATAAAAAAATAACGCAGTAGAACTCTGTGTGCTGTGTAGGAAGGCAGGGGGCAGTCTCTGATCGTGTCAGTCTTTCTGTAAGTGAAACTTCTGTTTGGAAAGATCTTCTGTTTTAGAGAAAAACAACAATCAACACTGGTTCTCTGACACTCTCATTGAAGGGAACAGAAAAATACTGGAAGCCTTTTGGGAGGGGGAGTTGGAAGGTCCCATCACATATTTCTGGCACTTCTAAGGAAAAAAAAAAAAAAAAAAGGTATATCACAATTAAAAATCTGTGCTTATTTCTTTTATGCAATAAACCGTATTTAATTAATTTTATCTGACATCCTTCTAGTAATACAATATATATTTTGTGTGGTTTCCAGTAACCAAGTATATGTTTGAAAAAATAGCAACATGCATGCAAGTTTGAATAGGGATTGGGAATGGAATCTCGTAGCCTCAAAAAGGAGAAAGAGCTAGGAGCTACTTTGACATCAGTTCTATAGAGAAATATATGTTGTCTTGGAGCGCATTCGTGTTATGATGAATGCATTTTGCATTATGGGCATGCATTTCACTCTTTCAGTTTAGGATAACAAAGATGGCAATTAGGACCTTTTGTTTAAATTAAACTGAGATTGAAAGTCCAGGACTACAGTGATTTCTTGTTTATTCTTAGCTCAAGACTACTGGTTGCTGAAAACCAGTAGTCTTGCTACCCATCTATCTTACTCTGACTCTTTTAGACCATTGTGATTTCTACTTCCCATTTCTGTAGTAATTAGAACCATAACCATGCAACCAAACATTTCCTTGTTTTAGAGTTATGTATAAAGTAATGGGCTTAGTTGCTCTCGTCTGTAAATCAGTATCTTTATGTTATTTCAAATAAGGCAAACCATCACTCATTGCTACCTAATTCCTTCTTTTCTTTTTGTAAGAACTATTTCTTCAACCAAATTATAAGGATGTCAGGAGGAAGCGTTTAACCATAAACTTCTCTTCTCCTTTTTTCCACAACTATCCTAATACTTTGCACAAAAATATAAGCAACAATGATAACTACTATTGCTATGCAAGAGGTTAAGATGAATGGTCAAGAAGGGCTGGACTTCTAAAACTCGAATTTTTCAATGACCTGAATACAAATATGAAAGGTATTTTACCAAACAGGCCCTTCGTGCAAAAAGATCATGACAGTTTGAACCGACCAAGATGAAACTTAATAGTAATAAATGTGAGATGCTCAGTTTGAGTACCAAACTTCTCTGCACAAAATTAGGTCACCGAAGCTGGGAACATTTGGTGAAAAAATACTTATTGATTTTAGTTGGCATCAAGATCAACAAGCCTTCCGTATGATCTGGTTGCTGGAAACATAATTTTATATTGAGTTTTTGCAACTTTCGTAAAAAGAGTCGAAATGCAGTTGGGCTCTATTTGGTATTTTCAGGCACATACTTTAAGAATGAAGTTTGGAATTCATTTATCAGAATGATGGAGTTCATTCACAAGAATGTTCAAGTCAGTAGAGTGCTGGAATCATATTAGATGGATTTGTATCCTCTGGAAGACATGACTCTTGGGATACATGCTAGCTGACTTCAAATATTCAAGGAATTTTCTTAAGGAAAGTGGATTTAATTTATTTCCCAAGTTTGTTATTCATATCATATTTGTATCTGTTACCTCAGTGTCTTGCACAATGTCTGACACAAACTAAGCATTCAATAAATATTTGTGAACTGAATGAAACTATAAGCATTAAACTCTGAAGAGAATAAAACTGAATTTAATGAATCCACAGTTTCTGGCTCTAGAGGAAGATTTTCTAGCATTCAAAACTGTCCAAAGATGACATAAGCTGTTTTAGGAGGTAGTGAGTTCTCCACTCTTGAGATGTTCAATGCTATAGAGGTTAATCTCTTGGTGGGGATGTTACAAAGGAGAACTATGTGTGAGGAAAGGGAAAGACACGTGGCTAATGAATGACATTTAAAGCTCTTCCCAATCCAAAATTTTGCAGAATGAATAAAAGCTGTCTTAGTCTAATTTTATGACATAAATAGAATATTGAACTTTCTTAAAAACAAAGACAAAAGAATTTATGTACTGCAGACTGGCCGTAGATTCAGCTTTGTCATAGGAAAGAAGCGGCCTCCTACCAAGTCGCAAGACGCTTTTGTTGAGCCTATTGCACTTGATATCTACTGACTTCGGTGGAAAACAATCTCTGGGAAGCTTGTTATCATATTAGGGTACAGTCATTCTTTATAAGTCTAGAATACTACAGATGGTCCCTGACTTACGAAGATTAGGCTTACAATTTTCTGACATTAAGATGATGCGAAGGTGATACGTATTCAGTATGCTTCTTGACTTAACAATTTTCCTTTTTCCTCACCAACAAATTTGAAGGGCCAAGTCTCTACACATTTCAAAGGCTGAAACAACAAAAGTTCATTTAAAATGATGCTTTAAAAACAAGTGATAGTAAATTCCCTGTCGTCGAAAACTAAAGAAAAATAATATGGTAAATAAATATTTTCCTACCATATATACACATTTTATTTACAGACAAGTATAGAAATCTTTCATTTTCTCCAAGTGGAGCTTAATTTGAAGCAAAAGCCAATACAGTAGTGACTAGATGCCTATTGTCATCTAATGGCAACCCTGCAGTAGAACTACCTGAGTGAAAGTTTATTTTCCGGCCTTTTGATTTTTGAATCAAGATTATTTTTACTGTTTATGCATTTTCTAGTCATTAGTGGGAAAATGATAGTAAACTTTTAATAGGTGATCTTGTAGGGGAGAGTAATGAATTCTTACTTGGTGATAGAGCAAAGCTATGGGGCAAGATTTGCCAGAGAACTCAACTTTGTTGGTGCTTCAATTTGACCAGCATTCTTCATCTACCAAGATAAGATTCAAAAATAAGCCTTTATCCTTTAGAGTGTCATACTCAATAATCAAGAAAAGCACTGATAAATCAGGAACTAGATAGTTTAATCTATCATTGTTAATTTTGTCTATGCATTTTTGATTTCATTATGACCTCAAAAAAACCTTATTGTCAACATAACGTGGATGAAGTTCCAAAGATACAAGGACAGAGGTGAAAAAATGTAGAGAAGTACCTACCATTATATTCTTTCAAGCCAAGCGACACACTGGGAGCAGTATTACTATTGTCTGGTTTGATTACAAAGTATAATGGTTGAATTATATCAGTAGTCCTGATATTTTGAGAGTTTTTAATTTTTTTAAAGTTTGTGATATCAAGTAATGTGGTATTCAGAACATTACAGTAAAACATACATCTAAAAAAGGTTTGCCTTTCAAAGACTAGACATTTATTTCAGTGACGCTGTGATTCGTCAAAATATTTCTTAACATTTCTTTTGAAACTGCCTTCAGAATATGCCACATTGTTTTGAATTTTTGCCAAAAGTGTATGGTCATTGAGAATTGTGTCTGGTGATTAACATTTTATGATCCTAATATTTTGTTGAATGAAGTGAAAGCACATGACCTTAAAACCCTCTGGAGGAACAACCACAGCAAAAACCAGTGTCTTGCTTATGTCATTCTTGACAGTGACAATTTACCCTGGAGTAGGTGAGCGTTTTCTTCCATTTGTTCTATCCTCTTATATGCCTGCTCTAGTAGAAACTCAAAATGTAAGTTTTCCTGAAAGCTTGTGCACAACAAAGATAATATTTAAGGCAGTATTTCAAAAATTGAAGCAAGAAAAATAATATTTCCATGGAAGTACATGTCACTAATCTGGCTATTAACTGTATTAATATAGTAAAAGTAGAATGAGTATAGTCTCCCTCACTCTCTTCCAGAATGCAAGGATTAATGATCTAAGTTAGAACTTCTGAACTCAGCATTCAGTTACATGCTGTGTAATCTGTAATATTTATAACTTCACAGTGTAACCATGGCTAGAAATCTTTTAAATTTGAAGGTTCAAAAAATTATGTTGTGCATATGGTTTGGAAATTTGTAGAAGAACCAATAATAGGTATATAATCTTTCACAAAGCTAATCAATAAATTTATTTAAGAAAGCTTTGCTCTAGGAAGAAATTAACAGCAGGTGATTTAGTGACCAAATTCCAAATTAGTACACAAATTAACCTATGGTTTTGATCTTGAATATGTCGGTTCATCTGTTGGCTGCATTTAGAACAGAAAAGAGGCTTAAAATACAATATTGGATTTATTAAAGAGGCATTTTGTCTGAAAAAAGTGACCTCTATGTCATTTCAGATAGTGTGTCGCAATTCAATCATCTCTATCCTTAAGATTTTTTAAGTGCTTGACTTCTTACTTTGCTGCAGTCTAAACTCTGACTGCTTATCTAAGAAATCTAAAATATACACCATGTGGTACAAAAAAATGATGACTTCAGAGACAGTTTGATCAGATATCAGATCAAAATGCAAATCAAAGTAGACCAACCCCTATTGTAGATGAAATGCAACCCGTTACTTTTTTAAAGAACCATGAATTTTAAAAGTTATTAAAATGAAGAATACTACATTACTGAATAACTTTTCCTTATGTTTTCTGACAGTTCTACTGATGACTGCTAGTGTAGACCTTAGTTTCCCTGGCTTTGCAATGTTTCTTGCTAAACTAGGAATTGGACTGTGAAATATTTCATAAGTGCAGTAACTCTTAGTAATAAAATATATTTACCAGAGTCCTCTCATCATTTAATAAAAGAAAGTTTTGGCCGGGCGCGGTGGCTCAAGCCTGTAATCCCAGCACTTTGGGAGGCCGAGACGGGCGGATCACGAGGTCAGGAGATCGAGACCATCCTGGTTAATATGGTGAAACCCCGTCTCTACTAAAAAAGTACAAAAAACTAGCCGGGCGAGGTGGCAGGCGCCTGTAGTCCCAGCTACTCGGGAGGCTGAGGCAGGAGAATGGCGTGAACCCGGGAGGCGGAGCTTGTAGTGAGCTGAGATCCGGCCACTGCACTCCAGCCTGGGCGACAGAGCGAAACTCCGTCTCAAAAAAAAAAAAAAAAAAAAAAAAAAAAAAAAAAAAAAAAGAAAGTTTTATGACATTTTATTTTTTAAAAAAGAGCTTTATTGAGTTATGATAGATATATATTAACCTGCATATATTTAATGTATACAAGCTGATCAATTTGGACATCTGCATACACCTGTGAAATCATCACGACAATCAAGGTAATAGACATATCTATCACTTCCAACAGTTTCCTTGTTTCCCTTTGTTTTTCTTTTGTGTGTGTGGGGGTGGGGTTGGGGGGGTAAGAACACTTAATATGAGATCTACCTTCTTAACAAATTTCAAGTGCATATGTAGTACTGTTGACTGTACACACTATGCTGTACAGCAGATCTCTAGAACTAATTCATTTTGCATAACAGAAACTTTATACCAATTAAACAACTCCCACTTTTCCTTGTTCTAGTCTCTGTTTCTATGAGTTTGACTATTTTAGATATGTCATGTAAGTGAAATCATGCAGTCTTTGTTCTTCTATAACTGAATTATTTCACTTAATATAATGTCCTTCAGGTTCATCCTTGTTGCTTCAAATGGCAGGATTTCCTTCTTCTTTTTTAAGGCAGAGTAATACTTCATTGTGTGAAAACTTTATCTATTCATCTGTCTATGGACATTTGGGTTGTTTCCATAACTTGGCTATCGTGAATAGTACTATAGTAAACATGGTAATGCAGATACCTCTTTGACATACCTATTTCAATTCCTTTGGATACATTTACCAAAGTAAAATTGCTGGATTATATGGCAGTTCTAGTTTTATGTTTTTTGAGGAACTAACTGTTTTCTATAGCGGTTGCACCATTTTTACATTCTCAACAACAGTGTAGAAGGGTTGCAGTTTCTCCATATCCTCAATAATACTTATCTTTTTTATTATAGTAGCCATTCTAACCAGCATGAGATGATACTTCATTTTTATTTTGATTTGCATTTCCCTGATGATTAGCAATGTTGAATACATTTTAATAGATTTTTTGGCCACTTGTGTGTCTTCTTTGGAAAAATGCCTATTCAAGTTTTGTTGCCTGTTTTTAAATTGAGTTGGTTTCTTTTTGCTGTTGAGTTGTAGGAGGTCCTAAATATTTTGGACTTTAAATCCCCATCAGATACATAGTTTACAAATATTTTTACCCATTATGTAGATTGTCTTTTCATACTATTGATTGTTTCCTTTGCTGTGCACAAGCTGTTTAGTTTGATGTAGTCCCACTTATCTATTTTGGCTTTTGTTGTTTGTGCCTTTGGTGTTATATCCAAGAAATCAATGCCAAGACAGATGTCAAGAACATTTTCCTCTATGCTTTCTTCTAGAAGTTTTACAGTTTCTGGACTGACATTTAAGTCTTCATTCCATTTTGAGCTTATTGTTGTTTATGGTATAAGACAAGAGTCCAATTTCGTTCTTCTTCATGCGGATATACAGTTTTACCAACACCATTTGCTGGAGAGGCTATCCTTTCCTTGCTGTGTATTTTTCGAAACTTTGTCAGAGGTCAGTTGACCATATGTGTGTGAATTTCATTCTGGGCTTTGTATTCTATTCCATTGGTCTGTATGTGTCTTCATGCCCATGCCATACTGTTTTAATTACCATGGCTTTGTAATCTATTTTGAAACCAGGAAATGTGACACCTTCAACTATGTTTTTCCTTCTCAAGATTGCTTTGGCTATTGTTCTTTTGTCATTGCATGTGAATTTTAGTATTGTGTTTTCTATTTCTGTAAAGCCATACT
The DNA here is from genome assembly GCF_003255815.1 of Theropithecus gelada. NCBI lineage: Eukaryota > Metazoa > Chordata > Mammalia > Primates > Cercopithecidae > Theropithecus > Theropithecus gelada. The sequence goes on along the minus strand of NC_037689.1, from coordinate 112,402,682 downwards.
TTGGGGATTTGGATTGGAATAACAATTAGTAGATTGTTTGGGGTAGTATAGCTATTTTAATAATGTTAAGTCTTCTAATCCATGAACACAAGATTTCTTTCCATTTATGTTTATCTTCTTTAATTTCTTTCAGCACAGTTTTGTAATTTTCATTGTATAAGTCTTTCATCACTTTAGTTATGTTCATTTCTAAGAATTTTATTTCTTTTTATGCTACTGTAGATGCAGTTGTCTTCTTAATCTCCTTTTCAGATAGATAGTTTATTGCTAATGTGTAGAAATGCAACTGATTTTTCTATGTTGATTTTGTGTACTGTGATGTTACTGAATTTGTTTTTTAAAAGTTTTTTTTTGTGGAGCCTTTAGCATTTTCTGCGTATAGTATTATTTGCAAATACATAATTTTACTTCTGCCTTTCCGATTTAAATATTCTTTTAACCTTTTTCCTGGCTAATTGCTCTAAGATTTCCAGTACTATGTTGAATAGAAGTGGTGAGAGTGGGCATCCTTATCTAGTTTCTATCATACAGGAAAAGCTTTCAGTTTTTCACAATTGAGTATGATGCTAGCTATGGGCTTTTCATATATGGCCTTTATTAAATTCCTTCTATACCTACTTTTTTTTGAGAGCTTTTATCATCAAAGGGTGTTCAGTTTTGTCAAATGCTTTTTCTTAATCTATTAAGATGATCACGTGATTTTTATCCTTCATTTTGTTAGTGCGATATAACACATGGATGACTTCATGTATATTGAATTATCCTTGCATCTCAGGAATAAATCCCACTTGGTCGTGATGTATCATCCTTTTAATGTGCTGTTTAATGTGGGTTGCTAGTATTTTGTTCAGAATTTTTGCATCTGTTTTCATCAGGGTCTTTGGCCTGTAGTTTTCTTTTTTTTTTTTGTTAGTGTCTTTACCTGACATTTGTATCAGGGTAGTCCTGGCTTCGTAAAATTAGTTTGAAATTGTTTCCCATTCTTCAATATTTTAGAAGAGTTTAAGAAAGATTAGTGTTAATTCTTCCTTAAACATTTGATAGAATTCACCAGTGAAGGCATCAGTTCCTGGGCATTTCTTTTTTCGGAGGGTTTTTGATTTCTGATTCAGTCTCCTAATTTTTTTTTTTTTTTTTTTTTTTTTTTTTTTGAGACGGAGTTTCACTCTTGTTGCCCAGGCTGGAGTGCAATGGTGTGATCTTGGCTCACCACAACCTCCACCCCCCAGGTTCAAGCAATTCTCCTGCCTCAACCTCCCGAGTAGCTGGGCTTACAGGCATGCAACACCACGCACAGCTAATTTTGTATTTTTAGTAGAGACAGGGTTTCTCCATGCTGGTCAGGCTGGTCTCAAACTCCTGACCACAGGTGATACACCCGCCTTGGCTTCCCAAAGTGTTGGGATTACAGGCATGATTGTTTTGTTTTTGAGACATGGTTTCACGCCAGTTGCCCAGGCTGGAATGCAATGGCATGATCTCGGCTCACTGCAACCTCAACCTCCAAGGCTCAAACGATTCTCCCACTTCAGCTTCGTGATTAGCTGAGACTCCAGGTGCATGCCACCATGGCTGACTAATTTTTGTACTTTTTGTAGAGACCGAGTTTCACCATATTGCCCATGCTGGGCTAGAATGCCTGAGCTCAAGTCATCCGCCAGCCTCTGCCTCCCAAAGTGTTAGGATTACAGGCGTGAGCCACCGCTCCCGGCCTCAGACTCCTAATTTGTTATTATCTGTTCAAGTTTTCTGTTTTTTCATGATTCAGATTTAGTAGATTGGGTGTTTATAGGAATTTATCAGTTTCTACTAGGTTTTCAAATTTGTTTGTGTGTAGTTGTTCGTAACTGTCTCTTATGATCCTTTTTATTTCTGTATCATCAGTTGTAGTTTTTCCTTTTTCATATCTGATTTTATTGATTTGGGTTCTCTGTCTCTGTAAGTCTAGCTAAGAGTTTGCCAATTTTATCTTTTTTCTAAAAAAAAAAAAAAAACCTAGTTTCGTTGATTTTTTTTTCTACTCTATTTCATTTATCTTCTCTGATTTTTGTTATTTCTTCCTTTTTCTAACTTTGTGTTTAGTTCATTGTTTTTCTAGTTCTTTGAGGTAAAAAGTTAAGTTGTTTATTTGAAATGTTTTTATTATAGTCATCAGTTACTATAAACTTCCGTCTTACTACTGATTTTGCTGCATCTCATAGGTTTTGACAGTTTATATTTGTTTTTGTTTGTTTGAAGTATTTTCTTTCCTTTTTTCTTTTCTTTTCTTTTCTTTTCTTTTTTTTTTTTTTAAATGTAGAGAGGGTTTCATGACGTTGGCTAGGCTGGCCTTGAACTCTTGGCCTCAAGTGATCTGCCCGCCTCGGCCTCCCAAAGAGCTGGGATTACAGGTGTGAGCCACTGTGCCCAGCCCCAGTTTCAAAGTATTTTCTAATTTTCCTTTTGATTCCTTCTTTGACACAATGGTGGTTCAAGAGAGTTTTAATTTCCACCTATTGTTAAATTATCCAAGGTTTGTTTTTTTCTTTTTGAAGATGATTTAACTTTCAAGTTAGGGCTATTAGACTTGACAACTTTCTCCTGAGCAGAGTCCATTAATTGATGTGTCTTGTTTACTCTTCATCTACAGCTATTTATAGAGTTTTAGGTCCCTCTATCTTTTGAAATCAACATTACATGAGTAACAGCAGTAATTTCTCAATTTTGTTCCAACCACTAGTGCATAAAACGTACAATTACTTTTCCAAAATGTAATATTGGACATTATTGGAAAAAAAATATTTTTAATACATTGCAGTCAACCCAGACAACAACTTAGGCTTCCATTATGTTTCTATACAAAGAAGCTAATAAATTCTGGCACATTGGGAGGACTGAATTTACTTAGGGCCTTTCTTAGATGAATTTGAAATTCATTAAGTTTCTTGTTTTCCTTAATATGGGTAACACCTATAAGACTTAGTGAGAGTTCTCAGCTACACAATATTTACCAGAAAATAATTATAGAACATGTATATGGAAGTTTTCCCAACAAAGACTCTAAAAACGTGGTGTTCTTGATATCTCCCATGATAAATCCTCTATCTAATAATCAGGCCAGAAGTCAAAAGCTAATCAAATTTAAAGGTAAATCAACCACATGTTAAGCATAAGAAACTTCAGATGATTCACTCTAGTAATTTAAGAGAAGAAAAGGCTGAATTTCCATATCTACATAATGCCAGTTGCATTTAAACACTTCTAAGAAGGCGTAGAAAACTTCAATACTTTTGCCGTATTTTCAAGTTAGAAAGTGTAGGACTGTTAATATAGTCTTAATTTTAGATTGATTCCAGGAAGTGTAAATTGCAATTTAAATTTGTAATGGCTTCTGTTGATGTGGTCTTCAATTTATCATTCCATACTTTCTTAGACTTTATGGCCTTTACTCTTAAACTTTATGGCCCCTACTTCTACGTTGCTCTTTGAAAGCGATTTATGCATATTGTGGTTGTTTGTTTGTTTGTTTTTTCTAGCTTCAGATTTGAACTTAGAAAGAAGAAGATAAGCAATAAAAGCTCTGTAGACCATCTTGGGCAACGTTAATTCATTCTTTGTTAATAAAACTTTGACTCACTATAGTCGGTCATTTCCTCCTATTTCTCCTTTCCTCTGCAATCCCCGTGCCTTCCAAATGATGACAGAAAAGTAAGACCAGATGAAATAGCTGGTGTTTTTGTTTTATATAATTTTTTAGATACTCACAATTAGACCTAGATCATTTGAAATTCAGCTAGATTTTACTTAAGATGAATGCCAATGTGGAAAATATATTTAATGTGCTTGAAAGGTTTGTTGAAATTATCCTGTATCTTTAAATTTACGAAACTCAGGTGACAATTTTTTTCTCTCAGGGTACTCAAATAGAATTTTTTTCGATTACTTTCAAACCTGATTTCTTTTTTTTTTTCTTTTTTTGAAACAGGATCTCACTGTGACACCCAGACTGGAGTGCAGTGGCACAATTACAGTGCACTGCAGCCTGGACCTCCATGGCTCAAGTGATCCTCCTGCCTCAACCCCCCAAGTAGCTGGGACCACAGCCACGTGCCACCATGCCCAGCTATTTTTTAAATGTTTTATAGAGATAGGGTCTCAGTATGTTACCCAGGCTGTTCTTGAACTCCTGAGCTCAAGCAATCCACTTGCCTTGGCCTCCCACAGTGATGGGATTACAGGCGTGAGCCACCGTGCGACAGGCCTTTGGCCTTTGATTTTTTTCTTTTTTTCTTGAGATGGAGTCTCACTCTGTCACCCAGGCTGGAGTGCAGTGGCGCAATCCTGGCTCACTGCAACGTCCGTCTCCTGGGTTCAAGAGATTCTCGTGCCTCAGCCTCCTGAGTAGCTGGGACTACAGGCACGTGCCACCATGCCTGACTAATTTTTGTATTTTTAGTAAAGACAGGGTTTCACCATGTTGGCCAGGCTGGTCTCAAACTCCTGACCTCCGGTGATCCACCCGTCTCAGCTTCCCAAAGTGTTGAGTTTACAGGCATGAGCCACCGCGACTGGCCAGGCCTTTAATTTTCAGTTTCAGCTTTATTGAAATATTATTCACAAATTATAAAATCTGCCCCCTTTAAAGTGTATAATTCAGTGGTTTTTAACATATTTGCAGAGTTGTACAACTATCACCACCATCCAGTTTGGGTTTCTATTTTTTTTTTTTTTTTTTTGAGACAGAGTCTCACTCTGTCACCCAGGCTGTCGTGCAGTGGTGTGATCTCGGCCCACTGAAGCCACCGCTTCCCAGGTTCCAGTGATTCTCCTGCCTCAGCCTTCCGAGTAGCTGGGATTATAGGCACATGCCACCACTCCCGGCTAATTTTTATATTTTTAGTAGAGACTGAGTTTCACTATGTTGGCTAGGCTGGTTTTGAACTCCTGACCTCAGGTGATCTGCCCGCTTTGGCCTCCTAAAGTACTAGGATTATAGGCATGAGCCACTGCACCCGACCTCAAATTTTGGTTTCTAAATTTTAAAATGCAACTTATATTAATTACTTTGTGCCAATCATTTCACAATGTATGCATATATCAAAATATCATGTTGTACCCCTTGAATATATACCCTTTTTATTTGCTAATTATACCTCAATAAAGCTGAAAATTTTAATTTAACTTTAAATTTGAACTAAATTAAAAATTCAAGAGAAATAACTAAAATGTAATACATCGTATAGGAGACATGAATTCTAGAAGCTTTCATAAAGATAGCAACTTATTTTTGTAATAGTTACCTCTTTGTTTTATTCATGGTCATCTTAAAATATTAAGCAATGATTAACAACATCATATTTCTTAAATTATTAACTATCAAACCTAGAGAGACAGATTAAGGTTCTAGATTAAAATTTAGTTCAACCTTTAAGAATATTTAATTATTGTGCAACTTATCCTTTGGTGCATAGAAATATAATGTGCATTGGATAATTAATAGGAATTTGGCATATTCAGTAGCTTTAATGCTCTTTCGAATATAGATTTTGATGATCCATTGCTTTAATCAATAGCTGTATACGGTCCTACTCTATCTGTTGTCATCTCTGTTTCCTCTTGAATAACACTGAGCTAATTTCATCATAACAGCTTGGTAGATGGAACAGAAGCAGTAGACTTAAGATGCCAATCTTGGCCGGGCGTGGTGGCTCAAGCCTGTAATCCCAGCACTTTGGGAGGCCGAGACGGGCGGATCACGAGGTCAGGAGATCGAGACCATCCTGGCGAACACGGTGAAACCCCGTCTCTACTAAAAAATACAAAAAAACTAGCCGGGCGAGGTGGCGGGCGCCTGTAGTCCCAGCTACTAGGGAGGCTGAGGCAGGAGAATGGCGTAAACCCAGGAGGCGAAGCTTGCAGTGAGCTGAGATCCGGCCACTGCACTCCAGCCTGGGCTACAGAGCGAGACTCCGTCTCCAAAAAAAAAAAAAAAAAAAAAACAGATGCCAATCTTTAATGTGTCAGATTTTAAGGGCAATTTGAAAAGGGGTTCAAAGATGCTGTTAGTCATTACTGCTTTCATAATAGTATATGTTGTGAGCTATGGTCATTTGGTCTCTCCTTCTTGTTTTCTTTTTGTGAGACAGGGTCTTGCTCTGTCACCTAGGATGCCAGGCTGGATTGCAGTGACATGATTTAGGCTCACCCCTGTCCTAGGCTCAAGCGATCCTCCCACCTCAGCTTCCTGAGTAGCTGAGACTTCAGGTACATACCACCATCTCCAGGTAATTTTTAAATTTTTTATGGAGACAGTTTCACCATGTTGTCCAGGCTGGCCTCGAACTCCTATCCTCAAGCAATCCACCTGTCTTGGCTTCCCAAAGTGCTGGGATTACCGGAGTGAGCCACTGCACCTCACCTTGGTCACTTCCAAGAGTGATTTAGAAATCAAAAGTCTTTTTCTTAGTTGACATGCAGAACATTCTCTGAAGGAAAGAATATTGGCAGATGCATATGGACGTGCTACTAAAACATTGTATTAGTTGTGAGATATTTGTATATGGGTTGGTGTGGGAGTACTTCAGATGTGTGATCACGTACTCAAGAATACTGCAGTTATAAAGGAATAGTGGAAAATGTAGTACCAAATAAGCAACAAAACTAAGCCACTTAGGAGACTCTAGGCTTTATGAAATACAATGAAGCTATAATAATTATTATAATTTAGTATTATGTGCTAGACATTTTGCATGCATTATAACGTTTAGATATCACATGGCCCTACAAGGTAGACATTTGTATTCTCCTTTTATGGATGAGGGAACCAAAGATTAGAGTTTGTGACCCAACTAGGATCACCAAGGCAGTATGTTGGATTATAAACTCAGGTCTATCATACTCCAGTATCATACTCTAGTACTGGCATTCTTAGATACATTTAAGCAATTTACTTGATAGAGGTCATTCAGTAAAGTCATGTAATGATCTAGAGATATTTGCCATGGTCATGTGTTTCTTTGCTGTTATTGTTGTTGTTTTGGCTTTGTTTATGTGCCCCCTCTATGCCCCACATCCCACATACTTAAGAGACAATAAGTTTATATAGCAAATAAGTTCTTCCATGTAATATTTTTTATATTGGTAGTGTATGTATTTGTCTTCCATGTGGCCTTTTGTTTCATGGGGCATTTTCAAGAGAAACATTTTTTCCTTCATTCACTATCTGCACTACTGTTTGGCTTACTTGCAACACCATAAACATCACTGAAATTTAAAAATATACAATATGACAATGTTTGAAATAGGTCAGCCATAAGATTTACATTCCCTGTATATCCACTTTGGACTTTTTAAGTAGGTAAGAGGCTGGAAGTGGCCAACTTTAGTGAACAATAACCATAGTGCTGTATTTTCTTTGGAAAAAACACTGCTGGATAGGTTTAGAAGATGGGAAATATTTTTACTCAAACTCAGTTAGTTAGGGTCAGCAAGAAGGCATAAATGACATTAAAGTCCAGAAATTATTTTTCTTCTTCATTTTTATCTTCCTTTATTACCCATCCCTGAAATTAGTGAATGTTAGGATGAGTGAGCACAAGTAGAGACGGCTTTCAGGACTGCAAAAATCTATCATATTTGCCCTTTGGAATTGTGAAAAATGATTATAACTTATTAATATTTTATTTAGAATGCACATAAACTAGCATAAATACATTTTATAAATGAATACAATACTGTAGATTCTAAAAATTGTGGTTGGCTAATAGTGCAATGAGGAGTGTAAATAGTGATTTATTTTCATTTTTTATGACAACACATTATATAGAAGATCTGTATGTGTACAAATTGCTTTCAGATAGTTTGTCCGAAAATATTATACTTAACCCCTTTGTGATTTGTAGAATATAAATTATATGACAGTGCTTTGAGACATAAATTGTTGAAAATTCTTTGTTGTTGTTGTTGTTGAGATGGAGTCTCTCTCTGTTGCCCAGGCTGGAGTGCAGTGGCACCATCTCAGCTCCCTGCAGCCTCTGCCTCCCGGGTTTCAGCGATTCTCCTGCCTCAGCCTCCGGAGTAGCTGGAATTTCAGGTATCCATCAACATGTCTGGCTTATTTTTTGTATTTTTAGTAAACAACAGGTTTCACCATGTTGGCCAGGCTGGTCTCAAACTCCTAACCTCAAGTGATCCGGCTTCCTTGGCCTTCAAAAGTGCTGGGATTACAGGTGTGAACTACCCTACCCAGCCAAAAATTCTTCAAACTCTTTTATCACACTTCCACGCAGTTGCAGAAATATAATGCTGAATCTAGCTTATATTTTCCTGCTTTAAATTCATAAATATTTCCAAGTTCATAATTCAGTTAAAATCTAAGCCCTACATTCAACGACTTTTTAAATTTGCTAATTTTTCCATTAGCATTAGACAGCTGTTCTCAATTTCCACTAAGATAAGATCAGAAAGAAGGAACTACACTTATGGTATGAAAGATATAGGCTGAGGTTAGCCAAATCTTCCTATCAGTTTAAGGAGATGCTAGAACATGTTCTCAAGGGAGTTGTTAGTCATCTATCCCAGAGATTTTAATGAAAGCAATTGTGTTTCTGGGAATGCATTAGGTGAAATTTTCAATTCAAAACAAAAAGAAGATTATAATAATTTCTAAAGTTTTTTTAAGCACTATAATTCGATGCACAATTTATTATAATAAATATCTTGCTTAATTGTAGTATGTCATCATCAGAAGTAGGAAATGTATTTCAGGACAGCAAATGCATTAAACTGTACAGCTATTTCAATATACCAATGCTGGGTAATTAAAAAGCCACTTTGAGGAAGGAACGTTAAACTCTAGGTCTGTAATTCCAACTTCCTACTGAACACTTCTACTAAAATATATGCATGTTTTACAGGCACCTCAAAACCTCAAAAAGTTTTTCAAAAGCAAAATTATGTGTAATATTCTCAAATTGGTTGTTCATCTTTAGTTGATGCTTTTTCCACCTACTCAATTGCCTAAGAGAGAAAGATGAGTCATACATGGCATCATCGCATCATGCTTTTCCACATTCTCATCCGAAATTTCAATTGTTTTATAATTTTTTTTTTTTTTTTGAGACAGAATCTTTTTCTGTTGCCCAGATTGAAGTGCAGTGGTGTGACCTTGGCTCACTGCTAACTTCACCTCCCGGGTTCAAGCAATTCTCCTGCCTCAGCCTCTCGAGTAGCTGGGATTACAGGCGCCCACCACCACGCCCAGCTAATTTTTGTATTTTTAGTAGAGACAGGGTTTCACCATGTTAGCCAGGCTGGTCTTGAACTCCTGACCTCTAATGATCCACCTGCCTTAGCCTCCCAAAGTGCTGGGATTACAGGCATGAGCCACCACACCTTTATCTCAGAACCTGATCAAATAAATCCCTTTCTCTTCATCTCCAATGCTGTTGCTCTACTTCAGCTACATGTTCTCCTTCACCTGGCATATTACATCTTTAGTGTCCAAGTACTTCTTGCTTCCAGTACCACCTCTCCAAGTTACTTCTCCACATTGCTTCTAAAGTGACCTTTCAAATGGTTACTGCTTAAAATCCGACTGTGGGTCAGTTATGGTTTGAATGTGTTTCCCAAAGTACATGTGCTGGAAACTTAATCCCCAATGCAACAGTATAGAGACATGAGACCTTTAAGAGGTGATTAGATCATGAGTACTCAGCCTTCATAAATGGATGAATGCCATTACTGTTGAAGTGAGTTTGTTTTGGAGAGATTGGGTTTGTTATAAAAGTGAATTAGGCTCTCTCTTGCCCATATGATGTTTTCTACCATATTATGACGCAGCAAGAAGGCTGTCATCAGAGGCAGCCCCTCAGTCTTGGACTTCCTAGCCTCTAGAATTGTAAGCCAAATACATTTTTGTTTATTAGAAATTACCCAGTGACAAATATTCTGTTAGAGCAGCACAAAACAGATTAAGTCAAGGTCCCACTTGCATGTGTAGGATAAAGTTTAAAATCCTAATGATGAGCTTTTTAAAAATCTTTTTTTGAAAACTCTTTTACGTATTTAATTTAACATTTAAATAAGTTCAGGGATACATGTGCAGGTTTGTTATATAGGTAAATGCAGGGGCCTTTGAAAACAGTATGCTGAGAATAGATAGGGCTCAAGGACAGTATCTCCAATTGAACTTTTAATGAACTCCCGTAGGCGCCAAGAAGGCAGGCAGATAAGGAAGAGCATAGAAACAAAGAACTGAGTAGAAGGTTACATCTGGGAAAAGAAAGTTTGTTTTGCATTGCATTCTTTCTGCTGACGTGGGGTTTATGGAGTATAAATAAAGTGAGGCGGAGGCTCTGAGTGCGGCCGCCATGTTTTCTGTGTGTCTTTGTCTTTTGTGTGTTCTTTCATTCTCCACCACCCCCGGCACGGACCCCAACAGGTAAACTTGTGTCATGGGGGTTTGTTGTACGTATTATTTCATCACCCAGGTATTAGTCCTATTACTCATTAGTTACTTTCCTGATCCTCTCCCTCATCCCACCCTCCACCCTGCGATAGGCCCCCAGTGTGTGTTGCTTCCCTCTGTGTGCCCATGTGTTCTCATCATTTAGCTCCCACTTAAAACTGAGACCATGCTGGTATTTGATTTTCTGTTGTAAATTTGTTGTAACTTGTTGTAATGAGGCTCTTATATATATCCAACATTTGATTATCCATTTATCTGACGATGGATGCTTAAGTTGCTTTCATGTTTTAGCTTTTGTGAACCAGGCTGCTATGAACCTGAGGGTACAAATATCACTTTCAGACTCTGATTTCAATTCTTTTGGGTATATACCCAGAAGTGGAATTGCTAGATCATATGGTAATTTTTTTAATCATTGAGGAACTGTCATACTATTTTCCACAGCAGTTGTCTGCAGTTGGGTAGAGTGTTCTGTAAATGTTTATGAGATCTAGTTGAGTTATTGTGCTTTTTAAGTTCTCTATTTCCTTACTCAACTTACTTTTAATTGATTTATTCATTATTCAGAGTAAGTTATTCAAATTTCCAACTATTACTGTCGAACTATTTCTTTTTTCAATTCTGTCATTTTATTGCTTTATATATTTTGATGGTCTTTTATTAGGTGTGTAAATGTTTACAATTGCTATATCTTCTTGATGTATTGAACCTTTTATTAATATGTAATATTCTTCTTTGTCTGTTGTAAACTTTTTAAACTTAAAACCTACTTGGTATGATATTAATATAGTAACCCTGCTTTCTATTGATTATTGTGTTTATGGACTACATTTTTCCATTCTTTCACAACTGAAGTTGTGAAATTTTCACGATTTTAGTCTATTTGTGTCTTTGGATCTAAAGTGAATCTCTTATAGGCCATATATAGTTAGATTATGATTTTTGATTTTTTGTCCATTCTGCCATCTCTGTCTTTTGATTGAAGAGTTTAATTCATTTACACTTCAAGTAACTACTGATAAGAATGCAGTTGTTTTTGACCTTTTCCTATTTTTTTCTACGTGCTTTCTAGCTTTACTGTTCCTGATTTTTTGCGTTACTGTCCTCTTTTGTGTTTAGTTGAGTTTTTGTAGTATTTAAATATCTTTCTCATTTCCTTTTGTGTACATTATATAGGTATTTTTATTTGTGATTACCATGGGGCTTTCACTTAACATCCTAGAGTTGTAACACTCTAATTTTAATTTATGCTGCCTTAATTTCAACAACATACAAAAACTCTGCTTCTTTACAGTTCTGTCCCCACCTCTTTCAGTAGTTGAAGTTAAGAATTACATATCTAGGGCCGGGCGCGGTGGCTCAAGCCTGTAATCCCAGCACTTTGGGAGGCTGAGACGGGTGGATCACGAGGTCAGGAGATCGAGACCATCCTGGCTAACCCGGTGAAACCCCGTCTCTACTACAAAATACAAAAAACTAGCCAGGCGTGGCGGCGGGCGCCTGTAGTCCCAGCTACTCGGGAGGCTGAGGCAGGAGAATGGCGTGAACCCGGGAGGTGGAGCTTGCAGTGAGCCGAGATTGCGCCACTGCACTCCAGCCTGGGTGACAGAACGAGACTCCGTCTCAAAAAAAAAAAAAAAAAAAAAGAATTACATATCTATACATGTGTGCCCCCCAAACATGAACTAATAATAAATTTAAATGCATTGATTTCTTAAATTATATAGAAAGCAAATTGTGAAGTTACAAACCAAAGTTATGATTTTAACTTTTCAACTAATAGTTTTTAAATGTATAATCTCTTAAATCACGTAGAAAACAAAAGGTGAAGTGACAAACCACTGTAATAACAACACTAGTTTTTATAGTTGCTCATGTATTTTACTTTATTGAGATCTTTGTTTATATATCTTTGAGCTACTCTTTCATGTTTTTGTTTCATTTCACCCTGTAGGGCTCCCTCTCAAGCATTACTTGCAGGACAGGTCTAGTGGTAGCAAACTTGCTCATCTTTTATCTGGGAATGCCTTAATTTTTCCCTCGCTCTTCAAAGACAGTTTTGCTGACAGTTTTTTGTTTTGCTTTGCTTTGTTTTTAGTATTTTGATTATATCAGCTAATTGCCTTCTGGACTCCAAAGTTTCTAATGAAAATCTGCTAATAATTTTATTAAGGATCCCTTGTATGTGATGAATTACTTTTTTATGGGCTGCTTTCAAATTTCTCTCTCTTTGTCTTTCAAAAGTTTGATTATAATATGGCTCAGTGTGAGTCTCTTTGAGTCATTTTACTTGGAGTTTTTTGAGCTTCGGATGTTTATCTATATGTCTTTCATCAAATTTGGGAAGTTTTCAGCCATTATATCTTCAAATATTATCTTTTCCCCTTTCTCTCTCTCTTCTTCTGAGATTCCTATGATGAGTTGGTCTGCTTGATGGTATCCCACTGGTTCCTTAGACTCTGTTCAATTTTCTTCAATCTTTTTTCTTTCAGTTCCTCAGTCTTTATAATTTTTATTGTCCTATCATCAAGTGCACTGAATCTTTTTTTCTGCCTGCTGAATACCATCTTTGAATTCATCTAGCGAATTTTTCATTTCAGTAATCGCATTTTTCAGCTCCAGAATTCCTTTTTGACTTTTTGGGTTTTCTATCTCTTTATTGACATTTCCATTTTGTTCATACATAATTTCCTTGAATTTCTTCACACCTTATTTTAGTTCTCTGAACATCTTTAGGATAGTTGTTTTAAAGTGTTTGTCTAGCAAATCTGTCATCAGGTCTTTTTGAGAGACAGTTTTTGTTGATTGATTGATTTTTTTTCCTCTGAAGGGGCCTTTTCTGCTTGTTTGTATGCCTTGTGATTGTTTGCTGAAAACTGGACATTTGAATATAATAATATAGAAACTCTGGAAATCATATTGTCTCTCTCCCTTGAGTTTTCTGTTTTTGTTATCGTTTTTATTGTCTTTGTAATCTTTGCAGGCTGTCTTGGTGTCAAGGATCAGCTTGATGTGTAAATTTAAGGTCTTCTTAGGTCTATTCTGAGTCTCACTCTTTCCCTGAACATGCATGGTCACTTTCTAATTTTCCCTGTATATGCAGTGTTTTATTGTCTGCCTCCCAAAAGGAGAAAAAGAATAAAATGAAGGGGGTAAAAAAGGGTTACTGGCCTTTTAATGCTCTGTAAGTCACTTCAGCCAGAGAGGGAGGGGCTTGCAACAAAGGGGAAAGGGCAACAATGGCTCCTCTCCTCTTTGTACTTATTTGATCAAAAGCAGCGGTCAGCAGTCAGAGCCCAGATCCCTGATGTTTGGAGGACAGGGTCCTTTTTGCACATCCAGGTTCCCACAAGACAGGTTGTTTCAGGAATGTGTGCACAGCCATATTCCATGGGGTTGGAGGCGGGGGATATGTAGCTAAACCACTCTGTAAAGACCTGAAATTGACCAAAATTACCCACAGTTTAGCATCCAAGCCTTCCCTTCAAGTTGCAATCCCATGATAGACTCTACAGTTTCAAAATAGTTACATTAGATTCTGCCAGTGCAATTGTGTAGGTGGACAGATTTCTGCTGCTTCCTGCACCATCATCTTCCCAGAATCACCCTCCTCATAAAGTACATTTTTATTTTGACACTGGGAAGGGATTACAAATTTTCTATAATTTAATAAACCATGTGGGATTATTTGGGCCTTTTCATAGCAATCCTGTAGATAGTCTTATAAACTTTCCTTTTTCAAAACAATCAAGTGATATTACTCTTACCGAATCATTGCATCTCTGATGCATTGTCTCTCAGTCTCTGCTAGGCCATGGCCAGTGTTGAATTACTGGTTATTTCAGAGGGCAGTCTGTTCCTTGGTTTATACTTTCAATGTTTAAAGAATGTTTCTCACACTGAGCTGACATTTATATTGTATTCTTCCTCTAGAGCTTCACAGAGTCAGTACATTCCTTTTCCTATATGGTAGTTGAGTTACTAGAAAACGGATATCAAGTGTACCCTAAGTTTCTTTTCCTCAGCCTAAACATTGTGGGTTGTCCAGCTACCTCACAATGTTGCTTGCTTGCCCTGGAAATACCTGTTTTTAAAATATGGTGCCGAGAATTGCATGTCATACTGCAGATGTGGTCTATCTTGTGGTAGGACTATTGTGACTCATGATCGTATTTTATGTATGTGACCAAAGCCTAATTTTAGATTAATAGTTGGTAATTATGTGAATTTTTCAAAGAAATATCTGAATGCAACTTGATTTATATATGGAAATGTAGGTCACTTTCACTTAGTTCCTATTTCAAGTTCTTTTACACTTTCTTATAGAAGTTTTCTTTAAATCTGAAACTAATTAATTTCCACTGTTGCAAGTTCTGACTGCTTTAATCTGCTTCATTTTAGATGAACCTTCTCTCCCCACTTTACCAGTGTTTAACATATTTTAAAATAGTTTTTGAAGTTTTCCTGCTGAGTTAGCACCTTGTAAAAACTTTACCATTATGGTATCAACAACCTGTAAAGTAGTAAAGAAGTAAAGAAGCTCAAAATAAGAAGAGAAGGATTTAAATGTCCAATAACAGCTAGCAAGTAGCTGCCACATAAAAAAACATTATCAGGAGAAGAGAATTTTCCTTTCTTAATTAAGAATAGAGCAAAAGGAACCTCTTAGTTAGGAAAAAATTGTAATGAAGCAGTTTGTTAGGTAGAAACATGTTCTTAATTGAATAATTAATTTTTGAAAATGTAATACCTATGTTTGCATCCAGCACAGAAAGTATGCTATGAATCTCTGTACTCCCTATATTATTTCAATTTTAGCAATAAAGTTTCTGGCAAAATTCTATCCGTGAAACATGTCCTGCTGGTTTAAGAAAGTTTGATATGAAAATCTGGACTGATTAGGAAAAAAGTAGCCCAATGTTTGATTATATGCTTTACACATACCAAAAAACTTATTACATTTTTTTCTTCCGTTTTTTAAAGTGAAAAATAAAAAAGACAAGCTACTACACTTTTAGTTGCATATTCATTACCCAAAGCAAGGAAAACCAGCATGAAATTTCTATTCATTCAAGAAAAATCTGTTTATATTGACTTTTTTAAAAGCTCCATTTAGACTCTGGATAAACTTTTCTAAATCCCAAGGATATGGAAGAC
Organism: Theropithecus gelada; assembly: GCF_003255815.1. Lineage (NCBI taxonomy): Eukaryota > Metazoa > Chordata > Mammalia > Primates > Cercopithecidae > Theropithecus > Theropithecus gelada. The sequence goes on along the minus strand of NC_037689.1, from coordinate 112,387,078 downwards.
AGAAAAGGCAGATTTGCTGTTAATTGAACATATCTTTGTAAAAATTTCAGTAATGCAAATATTTAAAAAGTAATGTCTACTTTTTATTGAAGTATGTTATTAAAAATGTCTTGCCCTATGTGTAACTTTCCTTGTGCCTTTTATATTGTACTTTGAATTTTTCAAAGTACAGTGTGAATTTTCTCACATCAGTGAGAAACTTAATTTAAAGACCACATTTTTCACACAGCACTTTTCATTATTTTCCTGGCAGTTTTGAAATGAAATATGAACTTTAGTAATGCTAAAATATAAAAACATGGTACTTTTTTTTTTTCCAGAGCATTATTGGAGGAGTTTTATCCTTCTTTTTCTTTAATTGACATGTGACAAATCTGTTTATCACAGGCATTTTATACTACATGGGAAAATTGAACCTGTGGGAGTGACAGATCATTTTGAGAATGTGTATCTTTAATTGTTAGTTCTTTTGTCTCTAGATGTGCAGACCTCATTAGATAATGGTGGTGCTTTTTGTGACATTTCAATCTTCTGTCAATGTTTCTATGATAATCTCACATTAAATAATTCAGGTTTATTAACTGCAGACATTTAGTGTAAGTTAAAGCTTCTCATAAAAGAAAACTCTTGCAATTACATTTCAACTCATTGAAAATGGGGTTTCATTGTGTTGATCTTTCCCCAAAATGTTTATAAGGTTTACTTCACCTATTCACAAGTTCAAAACATTTTCTGTTAAATTCCTCTGTAACAATAAATGTGGTCCTGATTTTCTTATTGTTTTATAAGATTGTGGGTACCTTGCTTATCATTAAATGAAGACTAGTAAATTAAGACTACATATACAAGCCCCCCCCCAAAAAAAAACCCTTTAGGCACACAGATTGGAAATGGATGTTGTTTGTGTGGTTTTTTATTTCAGTCACTCCATTTTCTTTATAGAACGTCTCCGAATTCTCCATCCCTCCATAAAACACACGCATTAGAATATCTGTGTTTATGGCGATTCTCAAATCTGGAAGTGTTTTCATTTCTAGATTCTACTTTCTCTAGATAATGAGCATTTTTCATAGAACAGATGAATATACTGCTAATAATTTTTAAATGTTTAAATGGTCCAGCTCAACTTTTAAAGGGGACTGTTAAACACAAGCAATTATTAGTACTAAATAATTTTCATACAGTAAAATAGAATAATTTTAGAGAAGTAGATTCTGGATAGCTAAGACAATAATTTTTGTTTTAACAAAACTTAATATAAATTGATAGTAAATTAAACTGAATTTTCTGTTCTCTTTCAGAAGAAAGAATTTAAATAAAGGAAAAAATCTTCTGAATATTTTGGGGTTAATTAATATTCAGTTGAACATTAACATCAATTCTAAATTCAGCTTTTACCTACAAAGTCAAAGCAGAGAGCTAGATCTTACACTGAACGATTTCCGAATGTTTGGTGTAATGAGATAGTTGGTGTGGTGGGCGGAGCTTCTTTATGGAGATCAGAGAAGCCTAAAGATGCAACCTGAAAAGTGGGTATTAGTTTCCAGCAGATAGAGAAGGGAGGCATTCCAGTGTGGTGTAGTGGTATCAACATGGGCTAACTGACCAAGACACAAAGATACAAGTAAAATATGGGTTTGGCTGGCACAAAGGAATAGAGCAAGGAACAGCTAGCTATTGAGGCATTAAAATCAGATTGATCAGATTGTACTCCAGAAAAATTAATCTTGTAGCACTGTATATGATGACCTAGGGGTGAAGAGTGCATAGAGATGAATAAGCCCAATTTGAATACTCTCTATTTCTTCTGGCAACACAGGACAATGTCCAGGAATTCGGTGATAAGAAGCAATGGCAATTTAGGGCCGGGCATAGTGGCTCACGCCTGTAATCTTAGCACTTTGGGAGGCCAAGGCAGGAGGATCACTTGAGGTCAGTAGTTTGAAATCAGTCTGGCCAACATGGTGAAACCCTATCTCTACTAAAAATACAAAAATTAGCGGGGTGTGGTGGCAGGCACCTGTAATCCCAGCTACTCGGGAGGCTGAGGCAGGAGAATCACTTGCACCCGGGAGGCAGGTGTTTCAGTGAGCCGAGATCACGCCACTGCACTTCCGCCTGGGTGACAAAGCAAGACTCCATCAAAAACAAACAAAAAACAAACAACAAACAACAAGAGGCAATGGAAATTTAAAGGATGGCATGGTATTATGACTTGGAAACTGGTTCTAGAAACCAAGGGAGAAAAACAAAAACAGGCAGTATTTGACATCTGAGTTACTGTGTGCAATGCTTTTGAGAGGTTGCATGATATAGTTTAGCTGTCTGAGTTCAACCTCTTCCTGCTTCAGTATCCTCAACTGTAAAGTGCAGTTTATGGTACAGTCTGCCTTATAAAGTCCTTGTGAAGATTAATTGAGTTAATACGTATTATGTTTCTGAAAGGCAATCTTGGTGTAGAAGGTGTGAACAGCAAAATTAATGAATCACTGGCAGAAATCAGAAAGTTCTGCAAGACCCTCTACTCTGTGCCTGATAAGTGGGAATGTAAACTAGCATATTTCAGAAAGCCTCATAGCTATAAGATCCACATGAAAAATGTTTTATTCAGTTGCCTATTAATCACAAATTAATTCAGAAGGTCCTATTTTCTTAGCATTCCAATAAAATTAACTTACTTGACTTGACCCATAAATCATATTTCTGTTACATCATCAGACTGAGGAGTAGCTGTATGTGTACCTGCAGCTAACCTTTATGAGTGAAGGACACCCAGAAAAAAACAATTCCAAGGCAATGTGCCATGTTTTGAATCAGGCTTGGCATATATGACTCTAGGAAGGCAATTTTCTTCAGTTTATGTGAGGCCTGTTGATATTATTGCAGTTTATTTGCCTGTAGAGTAAATTTACATTGCCGAAAGATAAGTTTGACACTTTCATTTGTATCGACACAGCCAGTGAATATACAATTTTTTTGTTCTGCATCACCTAGTCTCCTTGATGCAAAGTCGCTCAGAAAAGGAGATTTTTTTTCTCGATCATTTTTATATCTGAAAACAAACATCCACTGTGCCAGTGGGAGTTTTCCTACACTCGCAACAGATTTAGACCCACTAGGTTTTCACAGTGTGGCATGTTTTGCAAGGAAGTTGGTATAAATTAAGAAAAAATTCAGGGCTGCCCAAATAGCCATGTCTTCCAGTCTGGATACCTGAATGACTGTTGCTGAAGATTTTGATCCTTCCACTCATCAATTCATTGCACACGTAAAGACAAAAAAGTACGTAGAATAACTTTTTCTGAAAAATTTGGATTGAGAGCAGTTTTCTATAGTAGCGTTACAACTTGAAATCTTTGCTTTCTCCTCTCCTGCTTCCATATGTTAAAAGGAGATTTGGAAAATACTGGGTCCAAGATAGGCTTTCAAAACCGGAATCATTTAGAAAATCACTGAGCTACGTCTGAATGTAAAATATGGCGAAGGGAATAAGAAGAACCAACAGTGTCTCCTGAATTCTATAATCCTCAGTACTCTAGCTATTTCATGTAAAGCTTTGTCCTGTATACATTTTACTCTCTTATCACATCAGGGAGTCTTTTTCAGTATTTTATGATGGATAAATGTCAATTGAAAGTGTATTAGAAAGCTCAACATATCCATCCGAAAGCATACATATATTACTTGCCAAGTTCTGAGTAATAAGTAGTGACAGCCATAGTGGTGAATTAAATGTATTCTAGGAGACTACTGCTTGGGATAGGACACTCCCTGAAAGGCCAAGACAGTGCTAGTTTTTCCATTTCAGACTACATCCTTCCTCAACTGTGCTTTATTTATAAAAGCAATTATGCAGCCTACTGCATTAAATAAAACCCAATGTATCCCTGTAGATATAGGGGTTTTGTGGTGGTGTTAATTACTGCCATCATAAAGAAATATTTTACTTACAATTTTAATTTATTCAATTTTTATAAGAAAGCTTTTTAATTAATGGAAGTGCTTTAGAAATGCTCTATTATTTATTACCGGTTTGCTAAAATGACTTAAAAGGAATTTCTTTTAAGGCACTCCGACAACTTCCATTACAGCATCCATGCCACTCTATCTCTAATATCCATACAGCAGTCATGGTAGAGATAGAATGACTAACTATGGGACATCACTATGTAACCATGTAACTATGCACACGGAACTTCCTATCATTAAAAAAAGATGATAGCTGATCCACCAAGACATGAAATTAGTTATGTGCTCCAGTCCTTCATCATCAAATAAAAGTGAAATATGTAGGATCACTCTCAAATTGGCCCTTTAGTCACAAATAATTTGCAAGAACATGTTGCTTACATCCCAATAGCATGTACTCCTCTTAGCTGCCACTTCTTCAGCGTACTTCTATAGCTTCATGAGGAGCTCATCATAATCATTTGGCTTAGGAAAAGAAAACCCAAGTTTGATTTATGCAAGATTCTGCACAGTATGCTATCACAAGGCAGATGTGTATAATTTTCACATGACAACTTCACTCAGGGAGAATGGGAAAGGAAGTCATTCAAGAGGGCAGAACTCTAAGCATGTATCTGGAGGTCCAGTTTGCCTGGAGGGCAAAATGGTCTGAAGAATGTAACTACACTAATTCGTGGACAACAGGTATTGTCCATGCTCAGGGACTTGACAGGAACAAGTTTCAAGGACTAAAGACATTTGAGGAAGAGAAATTTGAATGGAATTCTTAGAATGGTATTAAATGTGCAGATATTTGTGTTCTTGTGTGGATTCTCACCAAAAGGCATTTACTGCAGAGGAGGCTTTCAATAATCAGGTAAACAATATGACCCATGTAGTGGATGTTGGTCAGTTTCTAACCCCAGTCACTCTATGGGTTATTTAAAATGACTCATGAGGAAAATAATCTTGGTAGCAGAGATGGAGGTTATGGATGTGCTCAGTTACGTAGACTTTCACTTAGCAACACAGTTTTGCTTATCATCACTCTTGAGTCCCAAGGCAATCAATAGCAGTGACTAATCCTGAGCCCCCTCTGTATCTTGGAGACTCTGTGAGCTATTTTTCATCATGTTGGGGAGGGGTTATAGACAGAGAGTTGTCTTCATTGGAATGGAAACATAATTCAGATGTGGATTTTCCTTCATTGCTTGCTATGCTTCTGCCAGCATCACTTTCTATGAATTTATGCATAACTCATTCACTACCATGATTTACCGTATAGCATTGCTTCTGAACGAGGAATGAATTTATGGTAAAAACATATACACCAATGGGCTGACATTCCCAGGATCCCTTCTTTATATTCTGTCCCTCAGAAGATTATTCTCAAATCTCTGTTTTTGGTCTCTACTAAGAATTTTCACACCCACTTTGCAGTTTCTTATTCATGTTTTGGCTCATGCAGTTCCATCTGCCTTTATTGTCTTTATTTCTTGTCAAAGTTCTTGTATCTTCTGAGGCTAACCCCAAGCACCAAACTTGCTCCTTTGAGCCTCTTTGGAACTTTGTCCCTACCTCTCTATTGTTACTTAATTTAATCAACATTTTGTTGTAGTCATTTGCATACTCGTCTTATTACCTTACTATTAAGGTTGGTGCAAAAGTCATTGCGGTTTTTGCTTTTTTTTTTTTTTTTTTTTTTTTTTTTTTTGAGACGGAGTCTTGCACTATCTCCCAGGCTGGAGTGCAGTGGTGCGATCTCGGCTCACTGCAAGCTCGGCCTCCCAGTTTCACGCCATTCTCCTGCCTCAGTCTCCTGAGTAGCTGGGACTACAGGTGCCCTCCACCACACCCGGCTAATTTTGTTTTTGTATTTTTCGCAGAGATGGGGTTTCACCGTGTTAGTCAGGATGGGTTGCGGAAAGTCAATGCACCATTTATATAAAAGGAAAAGGAGAGATGTGGCGGGAAGTCAGGGACCCCGAACGGAGGGACCGGCTGAAGCCGTGGCAGGAGAACATAAATTGTGAAGATTTCATGGACATTTATTAGTTACCCAAATTAATACTTTTATAATTTCTTATGCCTGTCTTTACTTTAATCTCTTAATCCCGTCATCTTCTTCTTAAACTGAGGAGGATGAATGTCACCTCAGGACCCTGTGATGATTGTGTCAACTGCACAAGTTGTTTGTAGAGCATGTGTGTTTGAACAATATGAAATCTGGGCATCTTAAAAAAGAACAGGATAACAGCGATGTTCAGTGAACAAGAGAGGTAACTTTGAACTGGCCACAGTGAGCCAGAGGGAACAGAGCTATATTTCTCCTCTTTCAAAAGCAAATAGGAGAAATATCGCTGAATTCTTTTTCTCAGCAAGGAACATCCCTAAGAAAGAGAATGCGCCCTGAGGGTAGGCCTATGAACGGCTCCCTCAAGGCATGCCATCTTTTATGGTCAAAGCCGAAGGGATGAAATAAGCCCGGGTCTCCTGTAGCGCTCCCAGGCTTATTAGGATGAAGAAATTCCCACCTAATAAATTTTGGTCAGACAGGTTGTCTGCTCTCAAACCCTGTTTCCTGATAAGATGTTATCAATGACAATGCGTGCCCGAACCTTAATTAGCAATTTTAATTTCACCTCATCCGGTGGTCCTGTGATCTGGCCCTGCCTCCATTTGCTTTGTGATATGGTATTACCTTGTAAAGTATGTGATCTCTGACCCACACCCTATTTGTGCACTCCCTCCACTTTTGAAAATCGCTAATAAAAACTTGCTGGTTTTACTGCTCCGGGAACATCACGGATCCTGCCCACATGTGATGTCTCCCCCGGACACCCAGCTTTAAATTTATCTCTCTTGTGCTCTTTCCCTTTATTTCTTAAACCAGCCAAGACACTTAGGAAATAGAAAAGAACCCACGCTAAACATCGGGAGCTGGTTCTCCCGAAAAGTATGGTCTCGATTTCCTGACCTCGTGATCCGCCCACCTCGGCCTCCCAAAGTGCTGGGATTACAGGCGTGAGCCACCGCGCCCAGCCGCCATTACTGTCAATGGCTAAAACCGCAATAACTTTTGCACTAGCCTAATAGATTGAGCATATCACACAGGCAGGAGCTACATCTGACTTTTTCTTAGAACTGCGGTGAATCCTTGTACTCAGTAGTTCTCAATGAATGCTTATTGAACTAAATTATGTTTAACAACATATAGCTTTGTGACTGGGCACGGTGGCTCACGTCTGTTATCCCAACACTTTGGGAGGCTGAGGCAGGCGGATCGCTTGAGGTCAGGGGTTTGAAACCAGCCTGGGCAACATGGCAAAACCCTGTCTCTACTAAAAATACAAAAATTAACTGAGCATGGTGATGGGCGCCTGTAATCCCAGCTACTAGGGAAACTGAAACATGAGAATCACTTGAACTCAGGAGCGGGAGGTTGCAGTGAGCCAAGATGGAGCCACTGCACTCCAGCCTGGGTGACAGAGTGACACTGTCTCAAAACAAAACACAAATAGCTTTGTAGTAATTCATAGATAAGTAAGAAGTAACAAAGACAACAAGATATTACCTTAACCGGCCGGGCGCGGTGGCTCAAGCCTGTAATCCCAGCACTTTGGGAGGCCGAGGCGGGCGGATCACGAGGTCAGGAGATCGAGACCATCCTGGCTAACCCGGTGAAACCCCGTCTCTGCTAAAAATACAAAAAAACTAGCCGGGCGAGGTGGCGGGCGCCTGTAGTCCCAGCTACTCGGAGGCTGAGGCGGGAGAATGGCGTGAACCCAGGAGGCGGAGCTTGCAGTGAGCCGAGATCGCGCCACCGCACTCCAGCCTGGGCGACACAGCGAGACTCCGTCTCAAAAAAAAAAAAAAAAAAAGATATTACCTTAGTGTAAAATTTATCTCAACCATGTTTATTTTATTTATGCATATATATATATGTAAAATATGGAAAAGAAATAGTCATCTTTTCTTGATTTTATTAACCAAAAGTTATGGAAAGGCCTGAAAAAGTGGTAAAAGAAGCCTTTCTCTGCTAAAGTGACTAAGATTCGCTATATGAAGGAGAAAATATGTGTGGAAGTCATTTGAGAACAAATGATTTCAAGCTACAGGGAATACTATGGAGTTGAAAGGACAAATTTTATTTTAAAACTAGGGTCAAAATTTCTAATGTGTGAATATCCAGAAAACATACTTCTATTCCCTTGTTCATGTGAGGGGTTTGTTACTGTAGTTGAATAGGCTCTGTACAGGGTCTATTTTTCAGCAATATTAGAGAAAGGAGTATTTTTGTTTGTGTTCCTATTCTCCACGGGGAGAAACTGAGGATGTGATCGAGAATAAATGAACTCTCGGCCGGGCGCGGTGGCTCACGCCTGCAATCCCAGCACTTTGGGAGGCCGAGGTGGGCGGATCACGAGGTCAGGAGATCAAGACCACGGTGAAACCCCGTATCTACTAAAAAAATACAAAAAATTAGCCAGGCACGGTGGCAGGCGCCTGTAGCCCCAGCTACTCAGGAGGCTGAGGCAGGAGAATGGCATGAATCCGGGAGGTGGAGCTTGTAGTGAGCCGAGATCGTGCCACTGCACTCCAGCCTGGGCGACAGAGCGAGACTCCGTCTCAAAAAAAAAAAAAAAAAAGAGAATAAATGAACTCTCTTGCTGTCCTGGCCATTGATTTCTGCTATCTTAATCACTTATTTTTGTGAACCACGATGGTTTAAGTGAAAATAAATAACAATTGTAAATGTTTTATTCTTTAATAGAATGCAAGTAGAAAGTAGAAAGCTTTGAATATCAGAACTTGGTCAACAAAACCAGTTAAGCTGGTACATACACACCATGGAGTACTATGCGACTATAAAAAGGAATGAGATCATGTGCTTTGCAGTAATATGGACAGAGTTGGAGGCCGTTATCCTCAGCAAACTAACACAGGAACAGAAAACCAAACACCACATGTTCTCACTTATAAGTGGGAGCTGAATGATGAGAACACATAAACACGGGGAGGGGAACAACACACACAATGGGGCCTGTCGAGGGAAGGGAGAGAAAGAGCATGAGGTGCTTAATACCTAGGTGATGGGTTTATAGGTTCAGCAAACCACTATGGCACATGTTTACCTATGTAACAAACCTGCTGGTCCTGCACATGTATCCAGGAACTTAAAATTAAATTTAAAAAAAACACTTAAGCTGTCTATACAGTATACTCATGAGTAGTATGCATTACAGTAGCAGCTTTCTTCAAATATATCAAAACTCACTAGTGATACTTTGCTTTCTAGAATAACTGTGAGCAAATTGATTCAGTCACATTGAACTTCCCCCAAGTAAGATACAGCTTTAGCTTAGTAGAAAGTGGATCCTTTCTAAAAATATAAGCAAGAATATTGGATATTACTTTATGAATAAGACACAATGAATGGTATTCAATTTTATCATAAACTCATTTTAGCTGAATGGCCTGTGGAAGAACATGCATAAAGTTAAGAAATTCAAGGAGTTGGTGAGGCATTAGATTTGCTTAATGAAATCCACTGTTTACATGAGAATTATAAAAGAGAAAACCAAGATCTAAGGGTGATCACCCGTATTTACGATTCATATTATTTTCTCAATTGAGAATTTTATTGGGGCAGGAGGTCAGAAAAGTAATTATTCAATGTAAATTTGCTACCCAGCTGCAAAGAGAGGCATAGTTTTAAGGCAGGAAGTCAACATTTTTGTCCCCTCAGCCAGGTTGGTTAGTGGATGATTTGCACAAATGCATATTTCGTTAGCTGGGATTATCCATTAATACCTATTGAATTAACTGGTAAATAATTGCTGCTATTTATTGGTTAAGGTAAAGGTATTCTTCTGGGAAATTTTTATGTGTCTTTTTGGATATCAAATTAGGACATATAACTTTGAACCAGATACTCGTTTGAGAGATACTGTAGAGCAAGCTGAAATTTAAATCACTAACCTCAAAGTTATCTTGGAATTTACCATTAATTTTTTATAAGACTTACTTCTTCTGGCCATAATGCTTCATCTTTATCATGAATGCCTAGGGTGAAGTTTTCTCATACATATGGTGCAATGAATGGAATGAAGATTTAAAGCAATTGTTTGGATGATGCATGACTATAAAATATGTTTTAAGGAAAAATAGGGTATGCAGAAATATCTGTATTTATTATCCATATTATTGGCCTAGACAACCTATATATCCTGAGATAGTGGCTTAGGTTTCCACATTGACAGGTCATAAAATTATCTGTAGCTATTCAACTTACTGTTTATATCACAGGACTAATAAAATGTCATCAAGGTTTTGATTTTGACATAATCTCTACCATTATTCCTCATCACCATCATCAAATGTTGATAACTAGGTTTGAAGATACTAGGTAAAATACATAGTCTCCATCCTTTAGCAACATAGTTATGGAGAGAATATATATGCATAAAACTGTAACAATCATTAGCAGTATAAAAAATTGCCAATCAAGTGATGTAAATAAGAGCTATTGTAGCCCTAGACTCCAGGTTCACTTGAAACTCTGGCCACCTCCCTTAAAAGGAAGTAACAAAGGCAATTGAGACAAAGATTTTGGAGATAAGTACAAATACTTTCCTGCTTTTAGAAGAGTTGAAAGGGTGTGCACAGTAAGCCACTAGTGTTTTCTTTCTATCTTAGTATCTGAAAGAAATATTATTAGATGGCATCATGGAATGTGCAACTTCTCTTTATTAAGTTCCTCAACTTTAAAAATAAACTTCACTTTGTCGTTTATTCTTTATTCTAATCTTTAAAAAAGTGTATTTACTTCCCTTCATCTGTTTTCTTTCTGATTGATTTTTATGCTTCTGGTGTTTTATATAGTTTCCTTGATAAGTTTGATACAAAGCTTCATGATTTGTTTTCACAGTTTGTCCTCATTTTCTTGCAATTGCTTGACACTTGAAATGCTGTTGGACTGCTTCACCGTAAATTTTGTCACCTTATGCTTTAAACTTTTCTCAGTGTTTTAGAAATTATAATACAGATTTTGTGGAGAAGACATGCAACCTCATCTTCAGAGCTTGTGGGGAAAGCAGAACCTGAGTCCCTTGTCACAGGTTCTTCTGTAAAGGACCTAGATCAACCCAAGTCCTTTGTGGCTTAGAATGTAAATTGGCTTTTCTTGTCCACATCTCCAAACTCCCCTCAGTCTCTGCCTGTCCCTCTCTCTGTCAAAGATTCCCAGATACATATTTGATTTTTACTGATACTTTGTGATTGATTCCATGAAATTTAATGACTTTTCATGCCCCAACTGCTTGTTAGATTATTTCTCCCTTAGGATTTGATGTCTCTGACATAGAAACCTGTCACTAGAACACAGAGTGAATGTAGACAAAATGTTACAGTAGTAAAGTCAAAAATAAGTTAAAATTTTGAAGTGACTTCTCACCACCCAAATTGGTTGTTAGTGTGACACCAAAATGGCATATTTACTCTTAATAAGAGATCTGATTCACATTTTGGGTTGTTATAGTTCAACAAATGTTTGTGTGTGTGTCAAAAAACAAACAAAAAAAAACCATATGCACTATCAACTCACTAGGTGCACGGAACCAATTAAAATGACTTTTACAAGTAGTTGTAATATGCATCCCTATTAATTTTACACGTGAGTAGAAGAATGAGAATATGAAATTTTAGCTAAATTGAAACAGGACTTATGGATGGAAAAATAGTAGTGGTTTGAGAATGAGCTGGGAAAGGAGTTAAAGTAGCATATGGTTATTGGGTAATCAGAATTAAACTTTTTAATCAAAGCTATTTAATCAGAATTAAAACTTATGATTAAATACGTCTTAGATATTTTTTGAAGTGTTCCATCATTGCCTCAGATAAAAAGAATGAGTTGAGTAGCGTATTCAAAATTGTGTCAGAATTTAGTAAATAATAATACGAAGCTAGCCGCATCAGTGGCAGGAGTAGCAGCAAACATTTTGTTCCCTGACATCCATGCTGTGTGCTGAGACTCTTATTCTTAACATTAGCTACAATTTTTGCCTGGGATACCCTTGATGACACTAATGACAAAGTAATTGTTTAAAAAGTAACACGGTTCTAGCACTTCCAAAATCATAAATTTAAAATAATTCCTCTAAATAATATTATAATTATCTCTGCTAAATTGTCATGTTCTAACTGTGAAGGTATAAAGGCAATGGTGGTGATGTGATGCGGGAGATGCATAGAACCAAGCAAAAATGAGGATGAATTAGCAAAATAAATTTTGTAGAAAGTGGAGGAAAAAAATGCATTATTAATCCTATAGCTGTATATCTTAGAAATTTTATCTAAATTTTTAGAACATGTAAATATATTTAAACTCTTTGGTAGTCTGTGTATGATACAGATCAGAAAGATTTTAATGATTTTAAGGTACTCTACATGCTTCTCAGCATTTATTCTTTCTTGATTCTGTCCATTTTATCTATTCCATTCTGCCTTTGGATAGTGTTTTTATCTCTCCTTTAAAAAATAGCTTTACTGAGATATAATTCTCATGCCACATAATTCACCTTTTTAAATTATACTATTCAATGTGTGTTTTTTTTTAAATGAAATGGAAGATATTACCTCTGATGCCACAGAAACACAAAAGATCATTCAGGGTTACTATGAATACCTTTACACTCACAAACTAGAAAACCCAGAGAAGATGGATAAATTCCTGGAAATATGCAACCCTCCTAGATTAAACCAAAAAGAAATAAAAACTCAGAACAGACCAATAACAAGCAGCAATATTGAAATGGTAATTTTAAAAATTGCCAACAGAAAAAAGTCCAGGACCAGACTGATTCACAGCTGAATTCTAGCAGACATTCAAAGAAGAATTGGTACCAATCCTCGGGAAATTATGCCAAAAGATAGAGAAGAAGGAAATCCTCCCTAAATCATTCTGTGAAGCCAGTATCACCCTAATACCAAAACCAGGAAAAGACATGACAAAAAAAGAAAGCTATAGACTAATATCCCTGATGAACATAGCTGCCGAAATCCTCAAGAAAATACTAGCTAACCGAATTCAACAGCATATCAAAAACATAATCACTTTGAGAGGCCAAGGCGGGTGGATCATGAGGTCAGGAGATCGAGACCATCCTGGCTAACACGGTGAAACCCCGTCTCTACAAAAAATACAAAAAATTAGCCGGGCATGGTGGCGGGCACCTGTAGTCCCAGCTACTCAGGAGGCTGAGGCAGGAGAATGGCGTGAACCCGGGAGGCGGAGCTTGCAGTCAGCCGAGATTGCGCCACTGCACTCCAGCCTGGGTAACAGAGCAAGCCTCCGTCTCAAAAAAATAAAAATAAAAAAATAAAAAAAAATCCACCATGATCAACTGCATTTCATAGCAGGGATGCAGGGTTGGTTTAACATGTGCAAGTCAATAAATGTGATATGTCACATAAACAGAATTAAAAACAAAGATCATATGATCATCTCAGTAGACACAGAAAAAGCATTTGGCAAAACCCAACATCCCTTTATGATTAAAATTCTCAAACTCTCAGCAAAATCAGCAAAGAAGGAACATACCTTAAGGTAATAAAAGCCATCTATGACAAAACCACAGCCAACATTATACTGAAGAGGGAAAAATTGAAAGCATTCCCCCTAATAACTGGAACAAGAAAAGGATGCCCACTTTCACCACTTCTATTCAACATACTACTGGAAGTTCAAGCCTGAGTAGTCAGACAAGAGGAGAAATAAAGGGCATCCAAACTGGCAAAGATGAAGTCAAACTGTTGCTGTTTGCTGATGATATGATCATATACCTTGAAAACCCTAAAGACTCATCCAGAAAGCTCCTAGCTCTAATAAATGAATTCAGTAAAATTTCAGGATACAAGATCAATGTACACAAATCAGTAGCACTGCTATACACCAACAGCGACCAACCTGAGAATCAAATAAAAATCTCAATCCCTTTTAAAATACCTGCAAACAACTGTAAAATACATAGGAATATATCTAGCCAAGAAGGCAAAAGCCCTCTACAAGGGGAACTACAAAACACTGCTGAAAGAAATCACAAACACAAACAAATGGAAACACATCCCATGCTCATGTATGGGTAGAATCAATATTGTGAAAATCACCATACTGCCAAAAGCAATCTACAAATTCAATGCAATTCCCATCAAAATATCATCATCATTCTGTACAGAACTAGACAAAGCAATCCTAAAATTCATATGGAACCAAAAAAGAGTCCACATAGCCAAAGGAAGACTAAGCAAAAAGAACAAGTCTGGAGACATCACATTACCCGACTTCAAACTATACTACAAGGGTATAGTCACCAAAACAGCAGGGTACTAGTATAAAAGTAGACACATAGACCAATGGAACAGAATAGAGAACCCAGAAATAAAGCCAAATACTTCCAGCCAGCTGATCTTCGACAAAGCAAACAAAAACATAAAGTGAGGAAAAGACACCCTATTCAAAAAATGGTGCTGGGATAATTGGCAAGCCATATGTAGAAGAATGAAACTGGATCCTCATCTCTCACCTTATGCAAAACTCAAATCAAGATGGATCAAAGACTTAAATGTAAGACATTAAACCATATAAACTCTAGAAGATGACACTGGAAAAACTCTTCTAGACATTGGCTTAGGCAAAGAGTTCATGACCAAGAACCCAAAAACAAATGCAACAAAACCAAAGGTAAATAGACAGGACCTAATTAAACTAAAAATCTTCTGCACAGCAAAAGAAATAATCAGCAGAATTAACAGACGACCCACAGAGTGGGAGAAAATTTTCACAAACTATGCATCTGACAAAGGACTAATATCCAGAATCTACAAAGAACTCAAACAAATCAGCAAGAAAAAACAAACAATTCCATCAAGAAGTGAGCTAAGGATATGAATAGAAATTCTCAAAAGAAGATATACAAATGGCCAAGAAATCTATGGAAAAATACTGAACATCACTAATTATCAGGGAAACATAAATCAAAACCACAATGCAATATAACATCTTACTCCTGCAAGAATGGCCATAAAAAAATTAAAAAATAATAGATGTTGGTGTGGATGTGGTGAAAAGGAAACACTTTTTCACTGCTGGTGGGAATGTAAACTAGTTCAACAACTATGGAAAACAGTGTGGAGATTCCTTAAAGAACTGAAAGTAGATCTACCATTTGATCCAGCAATCCCACTACTGGGTATCTACCCAAAGAAAAAGAAGTCATTATATGAAAAAGACACTTGCACACAAATGTTTATAGCAGCACAATTTGCAACTGCAAAAATATGGAACCAGTCCAAATGCCCATTGATTAACGAGTGGATAAAGAAAATGTGTGTGTGTGTGTGTGTGTGTGTGTATATATATATATATATAAAACATGGTGTATATATATATACCATGAAATTGTACTCAGCCATAGAAAGGAATGAAATAAAGCCATTTGCAGTAACCTGGAAGGAATTAGAGACCATTACTCTAAGTGAAGTAACTTGGGAATGGAAAACCAAACATTGTATGTACTCACTTATAAGTGGGAGCTAAGCTATGAGGAGGCAAAGACATAAGAGTGACACAATGGACTTTGGGAACTCAAGAGGGAAGGGTGGGAGGGGGATGAGGGATAAAAGACTACACACTGGGTACAATGTGCACTGTTTGGGTGATAGGTGCACGAAAATATCAGAAATCACCACTATAGAACTTATCCATGTAACCAACTACCACCTGTTCCCCAAAAACCTATTGAAATAAAAAATTAAAAATAAATGTTATCAGATTAAAAAGAAGCAAGTGTTGCTTTTTAAAACATATTCAGAGTTGTGCAATCATCAGTACAATTGGTTTTAGAATCTTTTCATTACTGCAAATAAGATCCCCCATACCTTTCAGTCTTCACCCCACATTTCCCTCATTCCCCTTCCCAGACAACAATTAATATAGTTTCTGTCTATATTTGACTATTTTGGACATTTCCTATAAATGAAAATGCATAATGTGTTGGCATTTGTGATGTTTTCTTTTACTTAATATACTGTTTTTCAAGTTTATCCATGTTGTAGCATGTATCAGGACACCATTCCTTCTTATGACCAAATAAAATTGATTGTGTGAATATACTATATTTTGTTTATCCGTTCAACATTTGATGGACTTTTTGGGGGGTACCTTTTGGCTATTATGAATAATGTTGCTATGAGCATTTGTATACAAGCTTATGTATGAAAATATGTTTTCATTTCTCTTGGGTATATACCTAGGAGTGGAATTGTTGGGATATGTCATAACTTTGTTTAATCTTTTGAAGAATGGCCAGACTGTTTTCTAAAGTGGAAGCATCTTTCACTTCTCGTTAGCAGCATATTAACTTTCTAATTTTTCCACATTCTCTCCAATACTTGTTATTTTTTGTTTTTAAAAATTATCACTATCTTGGTATGTGGGAAGGGTATCTCATTGTGGTTTTGGTTTGCATTACCTTAATTAATAATAATGAGCATCTTTTCATGTGCTTATTAGCCATTTTTATATGACCTTTGGATAAATGTCTAGTAAGGTTCTTGGTCCTTTTTAAATTTGATTACTTGTCTTTTAATTGTTGAATTGAAATAACTATTCATATATTCTGGATACTAGACACTTATGAGACAAATGATTTTTATTCCTTATTCCATTTGGTGGGTGATGTTGCACTTTCTTTATGGTATTCTTTGAAGCACAGATGTTTTTAATTTGGATAATGTTCAATTTTTCTATTTTTATTGTGTTGCTTGTGCTTTTAATGTCATAACTAAGAAAACGCTTCCTAATTTAAGGTGATTTACACCTAAGTATGTAAATTATAAGTAAAACTGTAAATCATTGGTAAAATTCGTAAAATCGATTTTACCAATTTTGATTTTACCCATTTTACCATAGGTGTAAATCATTGGTAAAACATCTATGGTAAAATAATTACATAATATTTGGCCAGGTGCAGTGGCTCACGCCTGTAATCCCAGCACTTTGGGAGGCAGAGGCAGGTGGATAACCTGAGGTCAGGAGTTCGACAATGGTGTGGCCAACATGGTGAAACCCTGTCTCTACTGAAAATACAAAAAAATTAGCCAGGCATGGTGGCACATGTCTGTAATCCAAGCTACTGGGGAGGACGAGGCAGGAGAATTCCTTGAACCGGGAAGCAGAGGTTGCAGTGATCCGAAATCATGCCACTGTACTTAAGCCTGGGCGACAGAATGAGATGCTATCTCAAAAAAAAAAAAAAAAAAAAAAGTTACATAGTATTTATGTAACCACACCTGACTTACACCAGTAAGTAAGGATTTGAATCACTGGTAAAATCATTACCAATGATTTTCACATATGATTTCTTCTAAGATATTTATGATTTTAGTCCTTACACTTTGGTCTTTGGTTTATTTTGAGTTTACTTTTTTTCTTTTTTTTTGAGAGAGAGACAGAGAGAGGATCTGGCTCTGTGGCTCAGGCTGGCAAGCAGTGGCACAATCTCTGCTCACTGCAACCTCCACCTCCTGGGCTCACACAACCCTCTCGCCTCAGTCTCTCGGGTAGCTGGGATTACAGGCATGCCCCACCATGCCCAGCTAATTTTCGTATTTTTCTTTCTTTGGTAGAGACAGGGTTTTGCCATGTTGCCCAGGCCAGTGTTTTTATCCTTAGTAACATTTTAAATTTTATTTTGACTGATTATTAATATCAGTTACTGCAGCTTCCTTATGGCTAATATTTGAATGATTTATCTTTTTTTCTCCTCATTTTCAAACTATTTATGTTTTTGAAAATAAAGTTTATCTTCTGTAGACAGAATATTTTTGCATTTCCTTTTAATCCAGTCTGGCAGTCTCTGCCTTTTAATTGAATTGTTTAATATATTCCCATTAAATGTTATTAATGATGTAATTGGATTTTTTTACCTTTTATCTTACATTTTACTTTTTGTTTTTGATATGCCTTATGATTTTTCTCTCCTTTTATTTACATTAACTGATTATATTCTAATGTAATATTTTAATTATCTTAATGATGTTAAATATGTATTTTTGAGTTAGTTGCTTAGTAGTTGCCCTAGGGTTTATGATACAATCTTAAAATAATCTACTTCAGAATCACACAAACTTAATTATAGTGAGATAAAGAGACTTTACTGTATCTAGCTATCTTTTTGGTATTATTAATACACATATGTAACTATGTTATAAACTGAATATCATCTTGTCATTTCCACTTTATATGATGATTTTACATCCTTTAAGAAAGCTGAGAAGTAATAAATATATATTTATGGATTGTTATATTAACTTTTTTGTTTAGAGATGGGTTCTTTCTATGTTGCCTAGGTTTAACTCAAAATCCTGAGCTCAAGCAATCCTCCTACTTCAGCCTCCCAAGTAGCTGGGAATACAGTTGCATATCATTGCACCCAACTTAATATTTTCTTGTAAATATATCACATCTTTAATATTATATGGCCAAAAGTATACTTATATGCATATTTAACACGATTGCTTTTATATTAATTAAGAAAAGAAAGAACAAGGAATATTCAATTATAAAGTCATTTATAAGTCTCTGTTTTTTTTTTTGTAAGGATTTAAATTACTTTCTGGGATCTCTTGCTTTCAGCTTGAATAATGTAGTTTAGTATTTCTTATAGGACAAGTCAAATAGTAACAAATTCAGTTTTTGTTTTTCTGGTAATAGCTTTATTTCCTCTTCATATTTGAAAGATACTTTTTATTGAAAGCCTTTGTCTGCTAAATCCTAAATTCAGGCCCTGACATAGGATGTTTCCTGCTTTTTTTTTCCTTTGTATGGGTCTTACATTCTTGTCTCTTTGCATGCCTTGTAATTTTTTTGTTGACAACTGGCTATTTGAGGTAATGTAGTGTGCCAAATATGGATTCTGATTCTCCTCCCTCCTTTCAGGGAATTATTTTTGCTGTTGTTTGCTTGTTTTTTTATTTAATTGCTTGAATAGGTTATTTTAATGGTGTCTATTGCCTTTTTATATGAAGTCTTTGTTGTCATTCCTCAGAGGGCAAACCCTTTGGCATGCACACAGTCATCATGGTATGGCAGTGGTTTTAGCCCTGTTTCTTTCACTAATTTTTATTTTCCACAGTCTGCCTTGTTTGGTATCACACACAGCTGTTAGCTTGCACTAATTCCCAGCAAATTTCTCTATTGTTGTTCACACTGTCCTGTGCTATAAATTTTTCTACGGTCTGATCACATTAACGTTAGGCAGAGGTAGTTTTGGCAGTTTGTTCTGACATCAGAGGGGCTCTTTCTAGTTGTCTCTTTCCATATCTTTCTCTGGTGAACTAGCCAGCCTATAGTTTAGCTTGCTGCTTTTAACTAAGAGGAGCTATTATTTTTTAAGAATGCCCTAAGGCCTCAACTTCCCCACACTCTTTTCAAATAGCTCTTCGAGGAAGAGTTTTGGAGTTCTCCTCTTATTGATTGCTTCTTCTTCTGCACAAAATCTCTGAGCCACTTATCCAGTTAGTGTCTACAGTGGTAGTCTCTTGTTTTCTTGACTTTCTTCAGTCACTGTGAAACCTCTGTCCTTCTAGCAAGCTGGGGAGATGGCAACTGGGAAACCAAAATTGCTTAGTCATGTTTCTGGAAGCTGGGGAGAAAGGGAGATCCTGATCTTTTGGCTTCACTCTCTAGGAATTTAGCCTCTGCAACACAGATTTGGAGAGGGTGAGAAATGTTAGTTAGTAATCAGCCCCTCCTGATGAGGTACCCTATTCTTTAATTGGAACTGAAAAGAGAAACAAGACCATCTTCTTAGTCACACATGCCTAGATTTGAGGGAGGAAGGGAGGCCTTGATCTTTTGGCTTCACTCTGTAGGAATATAGCCTCTGCAACATAGATTTGGAGAGGGTGAGAAATGTTAGTAGCCAGCCCCTCCTCATGAGATACTTTATTCTTTAATTGGAACTTGATTGGAACGGAGAGGAGAAATAAGACCATCTTCTTAGTCACACAAGCCCAGATTTGAACTTCTGTTAAGCTGAGATAATGATGGGAGAGGGAGCAGTTCACAATTCAAATGCAACACACTCCTACTGTTATTACCAAGTTTTAGCGGATTTTCCTGAATAACCGTTTCTTTATTTGCTGTAGGCCCTTGGGACAATTTCCAGAGACTTTAAATGGTTGTGTGTGTGTTTAATAGATTTTATCAGTTATGCTTGTTTCACTGAGGAATGGATCTATAGAACTCCTTACACTGCTGTATCAGAAATGGAAGCTTTATTTCTCATTTGATTATAAATTTATCTTAAAGAATCTGTCATCTGGTTGTCATATATCTAAACCTGCACACATATATGTCTAATATTTATCTCTATAGAAAAGATAGAAGGATATAGAAAGTCTATTATAACTGTTTTTCATATCATAAGCATTTTACATTTGACATTAGCAACATGGTCTTATTTTTTCACAGAATTTTTGTTGCCTAGCATTGTTTTTTTTTCCTTTAACTTTTAGATTATTATTGTGTCATATTTTGGTTTGTCAGTCACACTCAGCAGTTTGGTAAAAATTTGTATAGAAGCACAAGAAATTAATAATATGCCAAAGTCAGTTTTACCAATTATCTCAGTGGAAGAGATTAAAATAATACGTGTACTTCTTATGATGTTTTAAATTATTAATATAATTAAATGCATTATTTAGCTAATGAAACAGAAAAAAGATCCCCTACATTCTGTAAAACAAGTAAAATAGCAATTGGGCTGAGGACATTTGCACAAAGCTTTTTTAGACTTTTTGTGATACAGCCTGAACTTCTGGGGAGTGCATACTTAAATTCCAGCTCTTTCACTTACTTATCAAATACTCGGGTCTCCTCACTTCTCTGTGTCATGGTTTCCTCAGCTGCTAATGAGAATAAATAATAACTGTCCTTCCTTATAAGGTTGTTGCAGGGGCTTGACGGAATAATGCAAATGAAACCTCTTATAAAGTGATATACAAATATTAGGGACCATTGCAATATTTCTGCGTGGAATATCGTAGTGACTTAGACTGTGTCCCTATATGAAAAGTACTTTGTTATGTAAACTCTGCACAGAACAAAATACATTGTATTATGTTTCAATACAGAATAGCTCTTATAATAGAAATCTAATTTTGTTTTAAAAATTTACAAAAACTTAAGTCAGTAGCGTGAAGGCACAAAAAATGGCAGGTTACTTTAATTATAGCAGTTACTGGTTACAGACTGCCTGAGACAGAGAGAGGGAAAGAAGCAAATTAAAATGTTTAATATGTCTGGTCCACCATAGATATTTTTCTCTTTACCCTCTGCTTAAAAAAATTCTAAGGAAAGAAAGAATATTGTTTTCGCTTTTTTTCTTTTATATTTCTAGTTTTGGACTTCTACGTTTTCTGATTAGTCATAAGATATGATGTTTCAATATTTGTAATTTACATTTAAGCAATGTTATATTTATTACCCAGAAACTAGTTTCTGATTTTTATTAACACGAATATTTTTTAAAAGGAAAAGAGTAAAAACTTCATTGTCCCTTAAACTGAAAAACGAACATTCATTCTTTGCCTTTAAGATTCTTGTATATTTTATACATTTTTCATATACAATAGGAAATAAGTTTATAAGAAACTACACACAAATTAAAATATACTAATGTACACTTGAAATAAAAATGAAGTTAGTATTTATGTAAAATTAAACTTACTTTTATCCAAGTCTTAGAAATGAATGTCTTAAACTTGAAATTCGGCAAGATACCAATGCTCACAGGATTTTATTGACACATTAAAAACAGTGTTAAAATTATAATCCAGAGTAGTCTGATTTTGCTAATAAGCTATAACACCACTCTGTTTCTCTTCATTATTTTCTTTTATAAACTAAACTGAACTGCCACACGTTTTTATGTAAACTCCAGCGTTTGTTACAAGTTAGCCCAGAGATTTCTCAGAAGATTACAATATAAACAAATCATACACATACATACACGTGTATATTGATAGCTGCTGT
This sequence comes from Theropithecus gelada, assembly GCF_003255815.1. NCBI lineage: Eukaryota > Metazoa > Chordata > Mammalia > Primates > Cercopithecidae > Theropithecus > Theropithecus gelada. The sequence goes on along the minus strand of NC_037689.1, from coordinate 112,365,033 downwards.
GGTAATGATAGTGGGGTGTTTAATATCCTATTTTCCATCTCACTTAGGCTTGAAAATAACACAATATTAACTCCTTCCTTACAATATGCTTTTATCTAGAAATAAAAATATATATTGTATAGAATTTAATAGGATGAGAAACTGTTATTTAATCAAAGTTTTCAACAAGGAAGCCAATAAAAGGGATTAAACCATTTGGTGAAGAGAAAAAAACCTGATAAAAAAAGATAGAATTATTTTTACAGTAAAACGATTGAACTGGATCCTGAGAATAAGGTAAATCAAACAAAGAGGTCCTTAGAAGTGTGTTGGTTTCAGAATATAAAGATGCAATTGCCTACATTAAGCTTAAATGTAAGTCATACATGACTAAAATGTCTTGTGATACTTGAGATACTTGATACATTTTCCTGAAATAGTTTTTATTAGTATAAAAAGGAACTTAGGTTTGAATTTATCTTTTAAAAATTACTAACAATGTGGCCTTGTGCAAAAGATTTAACCACTCTGATATACAATTTCATTATCTTTAAAATGGGAATAATAAAACCTACATCAAGGATTGTTGAGAAGAATCAAAGGAATGATAAAACTGTTTTGTAAACTGTTGGCAGCTATTCAAATGTTATTTTATGTAATAATTATCAAACTGTGGGGAGATTATAATAATGGCAACACTTTGTGACATATTCTAGGACAATATATATTGTGGCAAAGTCCTTTTAATAATAATATGCCTATTTTGTGTTTGCTATTAGACTAGGGAACATCAAAAATGAAGATTAAACAATATCGTGTGTTAGCGAAAATCAAGAAAAATAGCATAATTGAGGCAATATGCAGACAAGACACAAGTCACTTATTAAGAATGAGCTGTGTATGTCAGGAAGGATTTTATATGGGATTTACCTGTGTTCTTTGGCCACTTTCTTAGGAGTACTTTATAATATCAGTGAAATAATAATGTGAGTAATGTACAGAAAGGACTGTAATAGAGATTTACTGCTTTGGACATTATAAATGGGCATCAGAAATAAACTATTTGCAGAGATGAAAAAGAATAAGGTCCAGTTAAATAATGCAGGTATTAATAGAGTTAATGCCTGGCAAAAATGATAAGCCTCTCTGCATGGTAAGTCTACTTGGAACTTGGAATATTAAAGTTATTACTCCAGATGTCAACAGAAACAAAACTGAGAAATTTTTTAAAATATCAAGCAGTGGGTTTTTTTTTTTGTTCGTTGAAAGGAAAAAAAAAAGACAGTATATATTAGTATTTTGTAAAAGAAAACTAATCCATATGTAATTAGTTAAAGTCCTGCAAAATTTGCTCATCGAAGGATCTTTGTATAGTTAGCAAAGTAGGAAGGGAAAAGTAAAGCCTGGAAACGTGAGGTACTTCCTCAAGATCATACAGCTACCTTTTGCCAGGTCTGGAAGTAGGACTCAGGGACTTTCCTTCTGGTTCACTGTCCTTTTCATTATTGTATAGTATCTTAATTATCTAGATAAAATAAAAGAAAAACATGTATCAGTTATTGTAAGTGTCTGTAATATATACAAGCCCCTTCAAATATTTTATTAGGAAATGAAGTGTTTCTTTATTCATTTGTGTCTGAAATAATGAATCTTTTGATCCTTAGATCTTTGATCCAATATGATATCCACTAGGTACATGTAGCTATTAAAATGAAAATTGAAATTAACTAAAAATTATAAATTTCTCAGTGGCACTGGCTATATTTCAAGTGCTTAATAGCAACATGTGACTCATGGCTGCTGTATTGGACAGCACAGATATAGAACATTCCAATCATTGCAGAAAGTTCTATTGGACAATGCGGCACTAGGTGCTCTGTCGGGGGGATAGAGAAGGGGCTAGCAAGGCTGGCTTGATCCAAGTGACCACTGCTTCTGCTACCACTACCATTATTGTCTTATAGTTCTTAAAAACCACTATATATCTTTATTTCCAATTCTTTGAAAAACCTGTAATGCTTATCTATTTATAACATATTATATTTTAAAGTTGAGAACAGTTAAACAACTGTTTGGTGTAAAATAGCTATCATAAAACTAAAATTCAAATGCAGGTGTCTATCTGGTCAGATGTTTCAAAGTCTTGGTTTCTTTACGTTTAAATGCCAATAATATTAATATCGCATTCAAATGTGGTGAGGATTAAATAGATTTAATGTAACAATGTAAGTGTTGTGTTTGGTATCAAAATGAGTAGTTAATAATGGCAGCAATGGCTAATGACTCGTAATAGTAAAATGTAACCCCTTTTCTAGGATTTAAAACTATGAGTTAAAATGCCTTAACACAAAATAATAATTATAACATAGCCAAATTTTTGTTGCATTTTACACTTTGCATGAAAATAATTACATAAGATATTCTCTTTTGATTCTAACAACAGATAAGGAAATTTAGTGTTTAGAGAGATTACATAACTTGCATGTGACTCAGGAGTTGTAAATATGGACCTAAATCCAGTTCTTGTGAAGTCTAGTTATATTTCACAATACTGAGCTAATGGTAGAATTTTAGGTAGTATTTAAAGCAACTAAAGAAATAAAGGTTGGTGCAAATTTAATGGCGGTCCTTGCCATTAAAAGTAATGGCAAAATGTGTCGTTAAATTAGTTTTAATGGCAAAGACTGTCATTACGTTTGCATCAACTTAATAGTTTTGTTCTGAATGTGTAAGGCTAAAGTTTGAATCAGCCACTATTTGCTTATTTTATGTGGTTTGGATACGCATAGAAAAATGGAGTCTGTCAAGTTCAGGACTCCTGATGGTCAACTGTGATAAGAAAACCAGATTCAAATTCTTATACAATAAATTTTTAATTTTTACTTTTTCTCCAACAAAATGAATGCTTTCCAGAAATACCCTCTATGTAAAGGTGAAGTATAATTTATTCACTATTATTATTTGAAAGGTCATTTTATACATGCAAAATCCCAAGTTGTTCTTTGCCACCTGACACATTTTGATTCTCCATAGATTTATCCCTGTCTTCATTTACTAAATTAAAAAAGACAAACCCATGGTTTATGTAACATTTCAAATATGATAAGAGGAAATTGTCAGGCTTGTTTGTAGCAACCAATGCAGTCATATCAACTTAACTAAGAAGAGTGATTTCTGATTAAGGTCCTAAAAGAGAATATTTAATGTCATAGCTCAAACTAGCTAAAAAAAAAGAAAGGATATACTGCTTTGTTAAAAGCCATGACGGGCCTTTGAGAACTACAAATGAAACTCCTTTCATAAATCACCCACTGCAGTTGGTGCCAGCACACAGCTCAGTATTTGACTTCCTCTCCTTGTGAGTCACAAGCCTGTATTATCAAGTTTTAAACTTATACAGGGGAACACTGATGAGAGTTACTCCCAGGATTACCATCACATACAAGGGAATTCTGATAACTCTAATTAAAAGATATTGAACTTCTTTCAAACTTTTATATCAATGAATAGCATGAAGTAATTGCAGACTCATACTTGAAAACTATGTGAAGGTATTGGAAGGTTCTGTAATACTAAGCTTGGAACATAAGTTAAGGCTGACTGTAAACACAATTTAGTTGGCAGCATTTCATTGAAAGATAATTTGGATCTGTGGCTGCCAACCCACACTGAGGGATTCCGGAGACAAGACGAAACATTCATACACACACACACACACACACACACACAAACACACACACTCTCTCTCTCACACACACACACACACATACACATTCTCTCTCTCTCTCTCCTCCCCCCAACACACAGACAACACACACACACACACACACATCACAGACACCTTGTCAGAAACAGTGCCAAAGCTGTTTCAAACAAATGGAAATACAGAGTTTGAGAAAAATGAAAACTGTGGTTAGAAAACTAGAGCTGCTTTTAAAAATATATCGACGTGTTATACTTCTACCAGATAATTTTTAGTAAGAACAGCAGCAATCTCTGAATCTATATTGATTTCGAGGCTGTCTATATTAATTATTCAAAAGGCTAGTTTTCCATTTCTCCTCCCTGCCTATAGCTCTGGCTTGAGTTGCTATGACTTCTTTGAGTGACTGTTTTTTTCCTGCATACCAATATTTTGCTATCTGAATCAAGCTATATATTTCAAAACATTAGTGACAAGTTCAGAGGGAACACTCCAGGACATTTCTGTTGTCAATATATCTCTTCTCATTTTCACCTATGTTGGCCATTAGTATAATAATCCCAAATACGATTTAAAAAATCAAGATTCTCTGAGCTCAGTTGATAATATTTGCAACAAGGGTTAATCCACAGATTACTAGAATCTGAATTTATATGATTTTTTTTTCCAACATAAAGTCAACATTTCCTAACAAAATTGTTTTATCTGGGCAATCTAATTTTCTCATTATTGTTTCTTCACATGAGGAAAAAATATTTCAGAACATAAACATGACTTGGCCTGTTGACAATCATACCAGGTACATTTTTTGAGACATTTCTCTTAATATAGCATGTATTTTACAAAATAATACCCACATTTACAGGTTGATTACCAAAATCTCTTTAAAACTGTAAATATTTCCTCCAAAATAATTCTTTGCCATCATACAGGTCTGATGCTTTTGAAATTACAGCCAGGGCATGGTCTAAAATAACTATGACACACTTAACAATTTAGAAACAGAACAGTTTGGATTTTTCTTGCAGTGGTATTGGATTCAGATAACATACTACCTCCAGGTAAAGTAAAGCCTTAGACAATCTGATTTACGAACAGTAGGTATTTTTGTTCACCAGAAGGGAAGTTGTTATCTACCATAAACATTCATTCATGTGAGCCACCAAAAGTAAGCAATTCCATAGAAATCACATTTGGATAATATACTTGGAAAGTGTAACATGTAAGATACCAGCATCCTATGGGATCAAACTTACATATACCTGAAATATTAATGAAAAATATGATTACCTTGTATTTCATGGTAATGTGTACTATATAATATGAACTAATTTTCTAAACTGATTTTTTAAAAACCCAAGAACTTAGTTTTCCATTACCAAAGAAAAATGGTAAATGACTTCAAACACAATTATACATTCATAAATATTCCATATATATATCGGAATTATAAAATTCATTCTTATAAGTTATTGGTCCATGAGTGTGATCAAAAATAGTGAGAGTCTGTGTGTGTTCACGTGCATGTGTGTGTGTGACAGAGAGAGACAGAGAGAAAGGTAAAAAGAGAGACAGAGAATGAGATGGAGATGGAGAAAAGAGAGAAAAGAGAGAGCCTGCTGCTGTTCTTTTTCCTCAACAGTAAAATATTTGTGTACTCTGGCTGTTTTATGTAGCCAGCTTTTCCACATACATAAGAAAATGAAAACACAATCTGTTCAGTTCCTAGGACCAATTTTCCCCAGACCTTTGACTTTTTTCCTCTGACTTTTGGTAATTACTGTAACCATTTGGTTTATAACCATGTGTAAAATGGAAACAGCAATGAGGTATACCACACTGAAATTAAAAACAAACAGACAAACAAAAAACCTTTAAAAGTATCCCTTCCATGCAAATAAGTAACTGCTTAAAAATAATGATGATTTTGGCAGCATCCATGGCGCTGTTTTCTTTTGCATATTTCAAAATGAGGTCACAGGTAGCTCAAATTCATTATTCTACAAAATGTACTTTAGACCACACAGTATATGCAAGCAAAAGTTTTTCTCCTCTAAATTAATTTTGTTTGTAACATATGTTTTTATTTTGTGCCAGGCTAGAAATGAATAGAGATACAATTTGTTCTGCTACCACAAAATCTTGGACATGGTTATGTCAAAATCAATCTAATTGTGGGATCCACTAAATTTTGATGCCATTTTATCTAGCATATTAAGTGAAAGAGTTAGATAAATGCCATGCCAACAAGTTTCTAAAATCAAGAATCTGATTTCAAAGCACTGTTTTACAGGAAATCTCTCTTTGATAGTAAATTCTGGTTTATTAGAAATGAATGAACATGTCCGTCATTATCCAATTGATGTTTCTAATTGCAAGGTTGTATCTATTCAGTTACACTAAGACTCTTCTGAGAACTTCTGGTCCCTAGAGCAGTCACGTGTGTGCATCTGTTAGGCTTTCTTCCTTCTCTAATTATCATGTTCTAGCAGTGAAATTACCATCAATACTATGCACAACACGGGTGTTTATGGGAACATATCCCCCCCCGCCGCCCCAGTAAAAAGGTCCAGGAGAAAGTGTACTGAAGGTCAACTACTAGTCATAGGCTGCCATTATCAATAGAACAACAAAAAAAGCCCAATTTTAAAAGGCTGCAATTGGGAACACCTGGGAATATTGAATTTTCTGTACTGTTTGCCTAGCGGGACATGGTAGCGCTCTCTGCCAATTTATATAATTATTTAAAAAATTGGCATTACCTTTTTCTTCCTTAGCCAAAACTGCTGTTAAATGCATTCCATTTGAATAATTTTGGCCCTGTCACAGCTAGTCAACCTTGCTGCTTGCTTTTCCTGTGAGTGGTACTGTTAATTGACTTTCTTAACCTTCTATTATCCAAAATGAAGTGTAGGACTGACCTGTTAGCATTTCAAAAATCAGCATGAGTGGTACACAGCCTTTCCTATAGGATGAATTTGTAGTTTGCCAATTAATCAACATAAACTCACAATTCAATCTGCAAAAATGTTCAAAGCACAGATAAAATGGAGTTCCTTGGGTTTGTACAAACTCTCCCCTACTAATTTCTATAGATTAATTTTTAATGCTTTCTGATTAATCATATTTCAGGCTTATACAATTCAATCAATATGCTTTGAATTTTTGTAATAAATGACATATGCATCTTTTTGAAAGAAGTAATTATACTTTTGGAAAATAGTTTCCATTATTCTTCCATTGCCAGGCAATATACTGCTATCATTAATAACAATTACTCAAGCAAATGGGCTACATTTGTAACTTTTTGACAGCAATGCAAGTATCAAAAATCTGTAGGAATCTAGGAAACAACAGACTTAACTCATTGGCTACATACTTTGGTCACACAAATTGTTGGCTACATACTTTGGGCATATAAATCGATGTCAGTGGGCTTCAGCTTCCCCAATTGTCTAATTCAGACTGTTATCAACAGCAAATCCTGTATGTTAACTTTTTTAAAACTTCACCATGGATAGATGAAATGTTAATTCATACACTAGCATTTGAGAATAATAATAATTTCAAAGGTCTTGCTATAGGGACAATTATATCTTATTATATTATGTTAGAATCAATTAGTTCAGGTTAGATATAAAAATATACATAAACTAAAAAGTCAACATCTACTTGCATATTCATTAGTTGAGTGTAGAATTGTCTTATGATCTAATCTTGTTTCTTTTCTTTCTATTTCTCTTGTCTAATCTCTTCTTGTACTTTAACTTTCCTCATTGGAACCTGACTAAAATAGTCACAAAAAATTTTAACCACACATATGAGTTACTGTTATAATTCATTCAAGAAATGTATTTAGCTCTATAAGAGATACAAATCCAGAAATTCAGGGAATCATCCAAAGGTGAATTATTCCTAATGGACATGAAGTAGTTATCTCAATCAATACTCAACTCTAATTTTTTACTTACTTCTTTGATACAGGCTCACCTTGTTTAGAGCACTTCCAAAAAAATCATTTCCAACTGAATAGGACAATGTGATATAATGTCAGAAGTTAAGGATCTTAGAGATTGGAATAAATTAAAAGCAAAGTCAATGAAATGCCTATTATTTTCACACCATTACAGCCAAAGCCAAATAAATTGAGATTTAAGTGGAAAAGAGGGAGAAAATTCTTTAATCTTATATTCTCAGGAAATGAATTTGCCAGGACTAACCATGTTTGGGATTTAGCATTTAAAACCATTCTAATAAACTGGAGTTTTCAATTAAGAACAATGGAGATTCCAGATTCCAAAGATATAAATTCCACTTAGTGGAGCCAAAAATGTTTTAAGCATCTCTTGGGAAGTAATAATCCTCTTTCACATGTGGCAATAACAAGATGCTTTTGCAGATTATCTTCTAAAATCTTGAAGGCGTAAATTCAGATTGACGGATGAATTGGACTCTAAAATATGCTATGGTTAGAAAAATGATTACTTGTATCACAGTTTAGGGGTTACAATTTTTTTAAGTTAAAAAATTAATTTACAACCAACCCAGAGATATTTAAACACTCTTTTAAATGAGTAGAAAAATTCTGCAAATCTCTTTGATGGGTTTTAATATACTATAGGTGTTCAATAAAACAATTTTGGCAATAGCTCTTTAGGCCTTAGGATGGTTTAATAAGTGACATCTGCTTTTTTTTCTATTGTGGTAAAAAAAAAAAAAAAAGAACCACACACACAGCATGAGTTCTACCCTCAACAAATGTTTAAGTGTACAGTACAGTATTGTTAACTATCAGCCAATATTGTACAGCAGACCACTAAAACTTTTTTGTTTTCTATGACTAAAATTCTCCACCATCAAACAGCAGCTTTCCATTTCTCCCTTCTAGTCCCTGGCAGGCCATTTTACTTTCTGTTTTTGTTGTTTTATGTTTATTTTTTTGCTTCTATGAGTTTGACTAAATTAGATACCTCAAAAAGTGGAATCATGTGGTATTTGTCCTTCTGTGACTGGCTTATTTCATGTAGGATGATGTCTTCAAGGTCCATCCACGTTGCAGCATGTAACAGAGCTTCCCTCTTTTTTTTTTTAATTATACTTTAAGTTCTAAGGTACATGTGCACAACGTGCAGGTTTGTTACATATGTATACATGTGCCATGTTGGTGTGCTCCACCCATTAACTCCTCATTTACATTAGGTATATCTCCTAATGCTATCCCTCCCCTCTTCCCTTCCCTCCACCCCACGACAGGCCCCGGTGTGTGATGTTCCCCTTCCTGTGTCCAAGTCAGAACTTCCTTCTATTTAAAGGCTGAATAATATTTCATTGTATGTATATGTCACGTTGACTTTTTTTTTTTTTCTTTTTGGATTGAGTTTCATTCTCGTTGCTTAGGCTGGAGTGCAATAGTGCGATCTCGGCTCACTGCAACCTCCACCTCCCAGGTTCAAGCGATTCTCCTACGTCAGCCTCCCAAGTAGCTGGGATTACAGGCATGCACCACCATGCCAGGCTAATTTTGTAGTTTTAGTAGAGATGGGACTTCTCCATGTTGGTCAGGCTGGTCTCGAATTCCCGACCTCAGGTGATCGGTCCACCTCGGCCTCCCAAAGTGCTGGGATTACAGTCGTGAGCCACTGTGCCCAGCCCACATTGGCTTTATACATTCATTGATGAACATATAGGTTGTTTCCACATCTTAGTTATTGTTAATAGCGCTACAAAGAACATGAGAGTGCAAATATTTCTTCAAAATACTAATTTTAATTCTTTTGGATCTATATGCAAAAGTGCAATCACTGGAATATATATAAGTTCTATTTTCAGTATTTTGAAGAACCTTTATGCTGTTTGCCATATAAGCTGCATAATTCTATGTTCTCATCACTAGGGTTTCAATTTTCTCTACACTCTCACTAACACTTGTTATTTTCTGTTGTTTTGATAGTGGTCATCCTAGCAAGTGCGAGGTGGTAGGTCATTGTGGTTTTGATTTGTGTATCTCTGATGATAAATGATGTTCAGCATCTTTTCATATACCTGTTGGCCATTACATATGTCTTCTTTGGAGAAATGTCTGTTAAAGTCCTTTGTCCATTTAAAAAACAGGCTGTTTTATTGCTATTAAGTTGTAGGAGTTCCTTATGTAATTTGGATACTAACCCCTTACTAGATACATGGTTTGCAAATATTTTCTTCCATTTCATAGGTTGCCTTTTCACTCTTTCAATTATAGCCTTGGCTATCAAGAAGCTTTTTAGTTTTTTGTAGTCCCAAGTTACCTATTTTTGCTTTTGTTGCTTGTGATTCTGGGATCATATCCAAGAAATCATTGCCAAGACCAATGCTGTGGAGCTTTTCCTCTTTGTTTTCTTATTTTATTTTTGTTTTTGAGACAGAGTCTTACTCTGTCTCCCAGACTGAAGTGCAATCGCACGATCACAGCTCAATGCAGCCTCGACCTCCCCAGACTCAGGTGATCCTCCCACCTCAACCTCCCAATTAGCTGGGACTACATACAGCCATGCACCACAATGCCCAGCTAATTTTCTCTCTCTCTCTCTCTATAGATAGATAGATAGATAATTTTTTTAATCGATGTAGGATTTTGCCATGTTGCCCAAGCTGGCTTCAATCTCCTGGGCTCAAGCAACCTGCCCACCTCAGCCTTTCAGATTGTTGAGATTAGAGGCATGAGTCAGTTCACCATTTTACTGTGTTTGGCCATCTCATGTTTTCTTCTAGGAGTTTTACAGTTTCAGGTCTTACATTTAATTCTTTTTTTTTTTTTTTTTTTTTTTTAAGTTCTGGGGCACATGTGCAGGATGTACAAGTTTGTTACATAGGTAAATGTGTGCCATGGTGATTTGTGGCACCTATTAACCCATCACCTAGGTATTAAGCCCAATATGCATTAGCTCTTTTCCTTAATGCTCTCCCCTCCCCCACCCTCCCCCAACAGGTCCCAGTAAGTATTGTTCCCCTCCCTGTGTCCATGTGTTCTCATTGTTCATCTCCCACTTAAAAGTGAGAACAAGGGGTCTTTGATTTTCTGTTCCTGTGTTAGTTTGCTGAGGATAGTGGCTTCCAGCTTCATCTATGTGCCTGCAAAGGATGTGATCTCGTTCCTTTTTATGGATGCATAGTATTCCATGGTGTCTATGTACCACATTTTCTTTATCTAGTCTATCATTGATGGGCATTTGGGTTGATTACATCTTTGCTATTGTGAATAGTGCTGCAATGGACATATGCATTCATGTATCTTTATGATAGAAAGATTTATATTCCTTTGGGTATATACCCAGTAGTGGAATTGCTGGGTCAAATGGTATTTCCGGTTCTAAATCTTTGAAGAATTGCCACATTGTCTTCCACAATGGTTGAACTAATTTACATTCCTACCAACAATGTAAAAGCATTCCTACTTCTCTGCAACCTCATCAGCATTTGTTGTTTCTTGGCTTTTTAATAATCGCCATTCTGACTGGTGTGAGATGGTATCTCATTGTGGTTTTGATTTGCATTTCTCTAATGATAAATGATGTTGGAAGCAAAACACTCCTCAGCAAATGTAAAAGAACTGAAATCATAACAACCAGTCTCTCAGATCACAGTACAATCAAATTAGAACTCAAGATTAAGAAGTCCATTTAAAACCACACAATTATGTGGAAATTGAACAACCTGCTCCTGAATGACTCCTGGGTAAATAATGAAATTAAGGCAGATATCAGAAAGTTCTTTGAAACCAATGAGAACAAAGAGATAACACACCAGAATCTCTGGGATGCAGCTAAAGCAGTGTTAAGAGGGAAATGTATAGCACTAAATGCCCACACCCCAAACCTAGAAATATCTCAAATCAACACCATAACATCACAACTAAAATAACTAGGGAACCAAGAGCAAACAAATCCCAGAGCTAGCAGGAGACAAGAAATAACTCTAAGCTCAGAGCTGAACTGAAGGAGATAGAGATATGAAAAACCCTTCAAAAAAATCAATTTTCTCCTATATTTGGAGCTGTTTTGTTGAAAAAAAAATCAATAAAATAGACTACTAGCGAGACTAATAAAAAAGAAAAGAGAGAAGATTCAAATAAACACAGTCAGAAATGATAAGGGGGATACCACCACTGACCCCTCGGAAATACAAACAACCATCAGAGAATACTATAAACACCTCTATGCAAATAAACTGGAAAATCTAGAAATGGATAAATTCCTGGACACATATATCCTCCCAAGACTGAACCAGGAAGAAGTTAATTCTTCAATAAATTTTAAGTTGATGTTTGTATATATTCTGAGATAAGGATCCAATTTCATTCTCTGTATGTGGATATCCAGTTTTCCCAATACCATTTATCTAAGAGAATATGCTTTTCCCATTGTGTTTTTTTGTACTATTTTTTAAAACCTGACATAAAATTCTATGCATTCATCATATATAATATAATGTTTTGAAGTACATATACGTTGTGGAATGGTTAAATCTAGCTAACCAGCAAATACATTACCTCACACAGTTATTATTTTTGTGTCAAGAACACTTAACACTCATTCTTTTTGCATTTTAAAGAATACAATATATTATCATTCACTGTAGTCACCATGCTATACAATAGAGCTCTTGTACTTATTCTTCCTATCTAACCGTAATTATGCATCCTTTGACAAACACCTCCCCAAACTCCACTTGCCTGTAACTACTATAGCCTCTAGTAACCACCATTATAATCTCTACTTCTGTAAGATTAACTTTTTTAGATTCTACATATGAGTGAGATTATGCATTATTTGTCTTTCTGTACCTATCTCTCCCTTTAGATATTTCATTATTTGCTTTATATATTTAGAAGTTCTGATATTGGGTACATATAGATTTACAATTCTTATATCCCCTTGATGAACTGACTTCTTTATCGTTATGTAATTACTTTCTTTGTCTCTGTTTGCATTTTTTCACTTAAAGTCTACTTTGTCTGATATAAGTATAGCTACCTCCTACCTCTGCTGTCTCTAGGTTTCTATTTTTATGGAATGTCTTTTTCTTTCCCTTCATGTTTAACATATATGTGTCATTGAAGGTGAAATAAATCTCTTATAGGCAGTATAGAGTTGGGTGTTGGTTTTTTAAAATCTTTTCAGCTACTTCATGTCTTTTGACAGAAGAATATAATCCATTTACATTCAAGTTAATTATTGATAAGTAAGGACTTACTTCTGGCATTTAATTCTTTTCTGGCTATTTTGTAGATTCTTGTTTCTCTCTTCCTCTCTTGCTGTCTTCCTTTGTGGTTTGACGATTTTCTGTAGTAGTATATTTTTATTCCTTTCTTTCCATCTTTTGTGTATCTATAATAGGTTCTTGCTTTGTGATTACCATGAAACTTGTATAAAACTTTTTTTATTTACTCAAAGCAGGCTATTTTAAGCCTATACCAACTTAACTTTGATTGCATAAAAACTACATTGTTACTCCCCTTTCACCATTTTATGTTTCTGATGCCACACTTTAAGTCATTGTATAAAGTGTATTCCTTATTAAATTATTGTAGTTATAGTTGCTTTTAATAGATTTGTCTTTTCACCTCCATACTGGAGATATAATTGATTGGTAGAGAATAATGATAGTACTAGAATATTCTAAGTTTTGCTATGTGCTTACTTTTGGCAGTGATTTTTATACTCTTATATTACTAATTAGCATCCTTTTCTTTCAACTTAAAAAGCTACCTATAGCATTTCTTCTAAGACAGATCTAGTGGTGATGAACTCCCTCAGCTTTTGTTTGTCTTGGAAAGTATTTCACTTTTATTTTTGAATGGCAGTTTTTCCAGGTAAAGTACACTTGGTTGTCAGTTTTTTTTTCTTTTTCTTTCAGCACTTTAAATAAATCATCCCAATCTCTCCTGGCCTGCCAGATTTCTGTTGAGAAATCTGCTGATAGCCATATTGAGTCTCCCTTGTATGTAGTATGCTTCTTTCCTCTTGCTCCTTTGAATTATTTGTCTTTAATATTTGTTAATTTCATAATCATTCATACTGGTAAACTCTTCTTTGTGTTGAATTTGATTGGAGACCTCCAAGCTTTGTGTACCTGAATGTATCTTTTCTTAGATTTAAGAAGGTTTCAACCATTGTTTCTTTAAATAAATTTTCTATTCTTTTCTTTTTGTCTTCTGCTTCTATAATTCCTAGTATGTGAAAATTGGCTCTCTTTATGTTGTTCTATAGATCTCATAGGCTTTCTTCATTCTTTTTTTTTTTTCTTCTCTGAATGATTTCAAATGATCTGTCTTCACTAATCCTTTTTCTACTTGATCTAGTCTCCTGTTGAAGCTTGCTGTTGCATTTTTTTTTAAGTTTAGTCATTGTATTTTTCAGTCTCAAAACTTTTATTTTGTAATTTTTTCAATCTCTGTTTAGCTTTTTATTTTTTCTTGTATTGTTTTTCTGACTACATTACTTTTTAAATCTATATTCTCTTATAATTTTCTAAGCTTCTTTAGAATAATTATTTTGAATTATTTGTCAGGCAATTTGTGTATTCCCAAATCTTTAGAATCAGTTACTAAAAGTTTATCATGTTTTTTGGTGGTATCATGTTTTCCTGATTCTTCATGATCCTTGTATTTTTATGCAAATGTCTGTGAATATGAAGAAGCAGTTGCCTCTTCCAGACTTTATGGACTGACTCTGGTTAGGAAAGACCTTCACCTGAGAAGTAGTGGAGGAGAGGCATACTGGGGAGTGCTGTGGTACTGTTTCTACTTGTGTGAGGCACCAAGTATGGGTGTGCACAGTGGCTCCAGTTCTAGGGGTGGGGCACTGAGTTTTGTCAGCTTCAGCAACTAGGGTCTCTGATGTTGGTGCCTGCATGGACCTTGGTCGCAGGAGCTGTGGGAGGGCTGCAGAGGTTGGGAGGTCTGTTAGGGGGGTTATCAGTTGTGTTTCTTTGTCTAGTGATAGGGGTCAGGTCTAGTTGCAGTGGAGGCCAGAGCCAGTTGTGTGCACATGCTTCACTCCAGAAGTCATCTGTAGGCACATCCATGGCAGCAGAAGCCAGCTATAGGCTTGCACATGGTGATGAAGACTGAGGGCAAAGGCCGGGTTGGGCCTGACTATGGGTGCAAATATGACAATGGGGGTTGTCAGCTTGCACGTACACCATTACAGAGGCCATCTGGGCTGACGACAGGGGTTAGGCTGTTTGTATGTGTATGGGCAGCTCCATGGTCAAACTAAAAGTGTGTGTGCATGTGCAGCTGTGGGAGCCAGGGCTGGAAGCATACAGTAGCCTTTTTGGAGATTCTCTTAGGTTCTGCAATCTATGTTTATGTCTTTTGTTAAATTTGGGAGGTTCTTAGCTTTTATTGATATTTTTTTCAGTCCTCACCTTTATCTTCTTCTTACTTGATACTATTGACACAATCTCAAATATCAGTGATAATGACACATAATCTAGCATCTTTTTAAGCCTCCGTATATACTACACGGTTAACTGGAAAATGCCTTGAGGGAAACATTTACTAAGAATTCATGGATCGCCTTAATGTGTTTTTATTATCTCTAGAATGTTACCCCTCAAGTTTTAACTTTTTATGGTTCTCTGAGGCCTGAACATAGCTGTTTATATTTTTATGCCTCCCTCATAGTGCTTCTTGGTTGGTGTGACATTAGCTACTCTAACAAGAAGAAGCCACTTCAAATGGATTAAGAAAAATAATGGGCCGGGCGCGGTGGCTCAAGCCTGTAATCCCAGCACTTTGGGAGGCCGAGACGGGTGGATCGTGAGGTCAGGAGATCGAGACCATCCTGGCTAACACGGTGAAACCCCATCTCTACTAAAAAAAATACAAAAAACTAGCCAGGCGAGGTGGCGGGCGCCTGTAGTCCCAGCTACTCGGGAAGCTGAGGCAGGAGAATGGCGTGAACCCGGGAGGCAGAGCTTGCAGTGAGCTGAGATCCGGCCACTGCACTCCAGCCTGGGTGACAGAGCGAGACTCCATCTCAAAAAAAAGAAAAAAAAGAAAAATAAAAATAATGTTCTGGGAACTTCTAAAAATCCTTTGTTTAGGTGTTTGGCTTCCTCTTGTTAGAGTAGCTTAAAAAACTGGTGGCAAAAAGATTAAATGAAGCAACCATTTTATTTACCATGAAAGATACATAGGACAGGGGGATATGTTTTACTCATTCCTGTATCACAAACACAATTTTTGTCTCGTAGATTGTGGCTTAATGAATATTTGTGGCATCAATGCATGAATAAATGAGAAAACCGGCAAGTATTTTCATTTACTAAGTAGCCTGAGGGAAGTCAGGCTGAGAGTTGTTAATGGAATAATATGTATCCTGAAATTTTCATGAATTCTAAATTAGTTAACTGCTAAATATTTTGTAATGGAAAATGATGTAATTAAATGAGCTCTAGACTGGGAGCCAGATATCTCAGATTTTTTTCTCTGTAACCTTAGAAAGATTACTTTACCTTTTTCGAAGGAAGGTATTGGACAGCAAAACCTCAAAACTCTAACTTTGTATTATATTATGGGTTTTATCACAGCAATAAGAAGGAAATTACCATTACTGAAATGCCATGGTGACAATAGGTATATAAATACAAGGGTAGGGACGTTTTATTCTTTTTGTTCATTCTCAAGGATGATGTAGGGTGAGGTGAGTAGTGACTATAAGGCATACCTGTCATATAGAGACAGACATTTTATATACGCAGTTTTAACCCAGTAACTACGCTGAATATCCACAGTGTGCTCTAGTTGGCAGGAAATATATAGTATTAATGGTTAAGGATTGAAGAACTCAGTTTTAAGGGAAAAAAAATGAAGAAAAGGGGAATATTGCATTTTAACAATATTTTATTTACCTTTGGGCTATTTGCTTTACCTGGAGACTGAAAGAAAGATACATACCTAGGACTGGAGGTAGAACTGAGAATAACATGTCCCAGGGCACCTGGTGGGAATGATATTTAACATTGGTAGGGAGGAAGAGTCAAAGTTATGCTTTACTAGTTTCTAAATTTTAGCAATAAGTGGGTGCATTAGTGGAGCATGTGTTTGGCTCCAAGCTAAGCTTTTTTTCTTAATAATTACAACAGCAGTTCCGGATGCACTAACATATAAACCACTCTTGTTCCAGCCTGAAACATAAATAGGGCCAAAGTACCTCTAAACTAGTGGGACGTATTCTTTCAACATGGTGGACCCTTTCTTAACTCTTCTACCTGCCTAGTTATGTGCTGCTTCTGAGACAACCAAGACATGGTTCTATCGCTTTGGCCCAAAGTATATCATCAATTTGAAATGAAATTGAGTTTCTGTCATGCTGCTCTATCTGTGAGGATTAGATAGTTTAAAACATAAAAATCAATGTGCTGTAACTGAAGTTAGGAAAATATGACACCATCAGCAGTAAGACACAAAGACAGGATTTAGTAAATACCTGCCTGTCCTGGACTTCTCCCAGGAATGACAGAGCCTAAACTTTGGCAAATATACTAGGAATTTTAATAGAATCACCTTTGCTGAAGTTATGTTTTATCAAGCAGATATAGTCTGCATCTTGGGCTTTGGTGCTGGGCATGTACTAGAAAATTCTTGACTGCCTAAGACATTTTATTCAACAGGTTAAGTCAGCTTAGTACAAAAGTCTTCTTTTTTATTTTATTCTTGTCCTGGGCCTGGTCGTTTAATTCCTTTAAGCAGCAGCATTGGAGAATAAAGTGTCAAGCATTTCATTTTTCTGTTCATTTGTGAGTGCTAGCAAAAATAATCAATATGAAACAAAATATGGTTTACTGTTTTTTTAGATAAAGAAAAGAAAATTAAGTTTTTCTTTAATGAACACAAATAAACAAAGCTGCATTAAAAATAGTAAAACTTTTCTGTGCCTTCTAATCATCCTGTATCCAAGGCCCCAGTATTTGCAAATTTGATATTATTGCTTTTCTAGGTGCTCACAAAATTGGTATTTACTTATTCAAATTTGCAACCTTTGAACTGCTTAAGTTGACAATTTATTTTCTTATATTAATCCTTAAGACAAAGAAAATTATCTCTGCTTTGCGTTATTTTCTTACATAGACTTACCCACTTAAAAAAAAAAAAGAAAGAAAAAACAAAGTAAGAAAAACGAAAAGAAAGCAAAAAACTGATATTCTCACTGTGCCAAGCCTAGTTACAGAGATTTATTTTTTCTTAAACTTCTGAACCTTGGTTTAAACTATTACAAGCCCAATCCTATATTTTTTTAAATCTATTCCTGTGTAATAAACTATCCCAAAGCTTAGAACTTAAACAATGAATGTTTATTAGCTCACTTTCTGTGGGCCAGGAATCTGAGCATAGCTTAGCTGGGCACCTTCGGCTCAGTGTCTCTTGGAAGGCTGTAATCCAGGTGTTGGCCAGGCTGCAGTCATCTCATGGCTCAACTGAGAGCAGATCTGCTTCAAGTTCACTTCTGTAGCTATTAGCAGGATTTAGGGACTCACTGACTATTGTCTGCAGGTGTAAGTTTCTTGCTGTGTGGGCCTTCTCACAGTAAAAAGGTAACTTTTCCTAGAGCAAGGTTTTTGAAAAAGAGACAGAGAAGCAAGAGTGGGCATCTCCAGGGTCGAAACCACAGTAGTTCTGCAGCCTAATCTTGGAAGTGATATACCATCACATCTGCCATATTCTATTAAATAGAAGCAAACCAATAAGTCCCGCCCACACTTAAGGGGAAGGTATAACATGAGAGTATGAGTACCAGAAGGTGGGGATTGGCGAGGCCCATGTTAGATACTGCTTGTCACAATTACCCTCCACCAAAATCACTCACCTTTCTATCCATGGCCTTTACAAATGCTACAATGCTCATCTTGGACTTCTCTCTCTTTGAAGCCTTATTCAGCTTTATGGAGTATTATTTTTATCTCCTCAGAGTGCTAATAGAACACATGGTTAGTATTTATCTAGATATTAAGCATGTATTAGTGGAATTTCAGATATTCTCTCAGATATCGCTGCCTCATCATCTCAGAGTATACATTCCTGGTGAAGAGACCATATCTCAAGTTCATCTTGGCTCACTCTACCTCAATGTTTGGATCAATGCTTCTCACTTAGCTGACATTCAGTGAGTACCTGTTTCTGTGGCTAAGTCCTTTAAAAAAATGCCACAGGTACTTGAGAAGAATGCTGAACTGGAATTGAACCATTTCTAAAGTGTTACTAATGTAGCACTCTGGAACTCTTCCAATAAATCCATAGAGCAGTGAGTACCCATCTCAGTACAATGAACACCATCTATGCTAGAGGAGCCAGCAATTTTAAAGAAGATATCCGAGTTTCTCAGAAACCGCTCTGTAATATCTGTCACTTAAAATTCTGGTCACTTCCGGGTTTACGCCATTCTAGGCGGAGCTTGCAGTGAGCTGAGATCCGGCCACTGCACTCCAGCCTGGGTGACAGAGCCAGACTCCGTCTCAAAAAAAAAAAAAAAAAAAAAATTCTGGTCACTTTAACAGTTATAAGTTCTGGCAAAACAGTACAAAGGAGATGTAGAAGATGTATTCTCTCTCAAAAAGAGGCTCTGACCTAAATTCAGACCATCCTGGCTGTAAGCTTGTGAGCTTCCAAACACTTAGAGGCATTCAAGGCTTAGAGCATTTGCTCTTGAAAGTGGGAGTGTTCACACAAGTCAAAAATGTAAACCACCAAAGTGGTGTCTTCTGGAAGATTCTGATCTTTCCATGTCTGTACTTTGTAGCATCAAATGGCTTTGGGGTCCTGAAATTAATATCCATTCTCTATAGATAACCACCTCTCTCCAGATCCTTTTGTTTCCTTTTGTGCTGAATGTACTGCTTTTTCATCCAAATAAACTTGTTCAGAATTTTGAAGTTGGACTGTTTGAAAAACAGTAAGGTTTTGGAGTTAACTGGAAGGAAGGAGGTGATCCAAGAAGGCCTCACCTCACCTACACACACTTATACACATACACTTATAGCAAACTTTGTTGGCATTTGAGAAAATGACATTTGTCATATTCTCCTACAAAAATCTTTGACTTAGCAACTGGAGTAAAGACAGCAATATTAATTCACTTTTAGACTACAGGAAACCCAGAGGGGTGAGAGACAGGGGAGGACATAGGGGATGAGAAATTACTTAATAGGTATAATCTACACTATTCAGGTAACAGTTTCACTAAAAACCCAGACTTCACCACTACGCAATATATCCATGTAACAAAACTGCATGTCTACCCCTTAAATTTACATTAAAAAACAGAAAAAATCAAACTATCACACGTACTCAAATATATACAATTATTATGGAGCAATAAAAAATAATTAAATAAAAAGAGTGGGGTAAAAGCGAACATGCCTTAAGATAGGCTCATTCCTAGTAAATAGTATAGAATGATATTTCTCCAAAAGGTCTGTGGGAATAGGAATAATGGGAAGAGAGAAGATCTCCTTGACATCTAGGTCTGACAGACTCCAAGACAAAGTGTAATTAATCATGTGTAGAATATTGTTTAAACTTCAGTCAAATGGTTACTTTCCTCTAATATCTTGGGTGGTCTGCTTCACTTCAGGTGAAGAAGACTTTTTGTTCTATGCTAGGAGGCAGAAGGACCAGGACTCCTAGGTTAAAAAGTGCTTCAAAAAAATTTCTGCCACTAAGTATTGATTAAACTAAGAGGGCTAACAAATCTAAAAATATGAGCAATAGTAAAATCATTTTCAACTACACACTTGACTAAGTAATACTCTACATGACAATGTAGAAAGACAATTTTTGTCATAGAAAATAGATCATTATACTTTGTTTCTGTAAAGCATTTCTGCTTTTCAAATTGCCTTCATGTATGTATCTCATTTTACCCATGACATTTTGTTGTTGAAAGAATAAATGGAAAAAAAACTCATGTTTATTTATATAATAATGAATGTATGTATCTCAAGCAGAGTTCGTTTTAAGTAATATGGAGAAATATATACAAATAAAGAAAAGCCTAACACTGCAGTACCAAGAATAATTGAGTATGCTCTGTAGGGAAGATGAGTTAAAATCTACAGAGCAAAACCTGCTGCTTTTTATTAAAAAAAAAAATAACTAATCTTCCTGCCTCCAGTTTCTTACCATTGTAATAATTTCAGTACACTAAACTGCACCTGCAGGGTAGGCCTCAGTTTCTCACCACTCATCTTCTATTTGCCCAGTTCCCTCTACCTTCTCCATTTTTTGCCGGATCTAAAAACTTTCAAGATCCAGCTCAAATACCTTTTTCATAAAGTTCTTAACCACCTTACTAGTTGAAAGCAGTGACTTCCTTGTATTTCCAAAGCATTTTATTTCTATTTGTCTCATGATATTTATCATTTATTTTGTACTAGAAATGCATTATATATGTATATATGCATATGTATATCTGTATCATATATATGTGCATACATTTATATTCCTCTAGTATATTCTGCTACGTAATCTTCTCTGAAGGGTCTTCTTTTTCCTCTATAATGTATGCAATCATGCAGTAGACTTTTAAGAAGGATTTTCAGGTTAGAATGTTCAAGCATACAGATGATACAAATGATAGTGCCTTATGATTTTTTTAAGTTATATTTTCTTAGAATTACCAGATCACATATTGTCAAAACATAATATCCTCAAATTTATAGAGTGTTAGGGTTTGGAGATCAAGCTCTCTTATTTCCCAAATGTAGAACCTTGAGTCTTGAAAGGAGAGGTCATTGGCTTAGGGTCACAAAGCTAGTTGGTAAAAACCCCGGGGTAGAACTCTGGGATGCTGACGCTGAAGTCTGTGCTATCACATCAGCCTGCACTGCCTCTCTCAGGAGTTGAGATGGATCTCAGGTGCCTATTCCAACAGACTCTGTTAAATTATATTCATGCATTACTTACCTTTTTCATTTTATTCAGTTCTTTGACAGAGTCACAGTTGATGCAAGAAAAGGCTTTGTAGCAAAATTGTAGTATTGATACTCGCCACTACTAAAAGCTACAGACTGTAATATCTATTACTGGAGAAATTAATCAAATGGGAATGGATGATGTGCTGAAGAGATTTGCACCTTAATCCATGGATTAACTTTTGTCATGTTTATGTAGATGATTTGAAACAAGTCTAAAATCTATGAAATCTCTTTTTAAATTGTTGCACACTAGAGTAAAAGGGGTTACACAGGATCTGAAGTACAACAAATGGATATATTGATTGATCAGATTTTTTTGCTTTGATAATGTTGCAAGGGATGAATTGGATGTCACAAAATTTATTGCCCTATGCAGAGGAAGACAACCAAATTATGCAATATTGACTATAGTAATTGGGTTATAAGAACCCACAGATACCTAAATCCATTGCAGAATTGCCCAATGTGCCCAAGTACTGAAAACTCTTAAATGGATGTACATCTGCTCAGAACCAAAACATATTGTTGCTAAGTATCTTTCAAACTTTTATTTTTATAATTTAATAAGTCTTTTACACTACATTACACAATTGGGGGATGGCAGGAGAACACTGAACAGAGATAGCAAAAACACATTGAAAGAATATGAAATAACTGAATTATCAAGACTGCCTTCTTGAGAGCCTTCAAAGTGTGACATATGTATAAGCCAACATTGTCTTTTGAGAGAAAGATATACACACTTTACTCCATATCTTCTTTACTGATATTTTGTGATTTCGTTTCACAAACTCAGTGTCTTCCTTTTTTTTTATCTTTTCTACAAGGAATCAGCTAACTTCTGCAGTTGGCAGTGATTCTTTAGCTAACTGTCTCCAGATTTCATTAATAATATGGATTTCTTTACCCTAGTAGAGGTCACTAACTATTCCTGGGTCCACCTTTTACTTGGAAAACACCAAGACCTTTTACCCTTTATATGCTGTGTTTACCCTTTTTGGGCTTTTTCTTCATAGAATCTGTGTCCAGGTTTTTGACATTCTTTGGCGCTTATTCCTAAATCTCTGGCTTGGTTGGTGTTTTACAGAATATAAAATATTTGGAATAGTTCATCATTGTACCACAATGCAGAGAATTTCTAGAAATTAAATTATCTATGGAAATATGACTACAGGGTCTCAAAATTTTCAAAAGTTCCAACCATTCTGGAGGAGTCACTAACCTCAAATGCAGAGATCATGTTGTCTTATTAAAGCCATAGAGGATTCAGGCTGGGAGTGGTGGTTCATGCCTGTAATCCCAGCACTTCGGGAGGCCAAGGCAGATCACTTGAGCTCAGGAGTTCGAGATCAGCCTGGGCAACACAGCGAAATCCTGTCTACCAAAAATACAAAAAATTAGCCGGGTGTGGTGGCTCGCGCCTGTGGTCCCAGCTACTTGAGAGGCTGAGGTTGGAGAGTTACTTTAGTCCCAAGAAGCAGAGGTTACAGTGAGCCAAGATTGCGCCACTGCACTCCAGCCTGGGTGACAGAGTGAGACTCCTTCTCGAACAAAAAAAAAAAAGAGAGAGAGAGAGGATTCACATCTCCATAAATGTTCTTAGCCAAGTGTACAAACTTCATTAAGATAAAATTATGCATTTCTCTGCTTTAGTATTTGAAATAGGATTCAGTTGAATTTGGCTCTGGAATGAAAATGTCACATTGGCATTTTCACTTGAGTAACCTTTTATTGCCTTATTCCCCCTGTATTGTTCATAGGTTTACCTCCTTAGAATAGCTAATTTAGCTAACCCTCTAAGTGTGATAGGGTGGCAGATTTCCTGAACCTGTGAAAAAGAATAAGATCTGAGTGATTCAGAGTGGCTTCAACCTGGATCCCTACATAACCTTAGCAACATGGAGACTGTGCTTTCAAGGCAGTGTGCTCTTTAAGGAATAAGTTCCAGTATAGCTTATTTTGTTGTGAATTTAATATTAAATTAATTATGAAGTTTATGAATAGACATAATCATTTGCTGTTTATTATGATGAATGCAGAACGATGGCTAGAATTTTGCTAATTGGAGACTTGGTAAGAAGGATGATACAAGAGGTTGGGAAAACAAGTTATGTGGAGTTGGAACTGATATGGCATATACAAGAAACTGGGAGGAGAGTGCACTTTACAAGCAACATTCTTCTAAAATTTTTTTTTGTCTAGTTTGTTCTTGATTTTGCACAAGACTTATTGTCTGTACAATAAAGCCTAATAAATAATTAATTTTAAAACCCTCTGGATTTTATAAATCAAATGTTTTGCTTAATTCATTAAAACTGTGCCTTTTTATTATGGAAAAGTTTCAACAAACACAAAAATAGAATAATTTATTAATCCCTTAAGTCCTCATTGTACTGATTGAGCAATCATTAGCTCGTGGTAAACCTTGTTTCTTCTCTCACCCATTGCCTACCATCTCATATTCCGAAGCAAATCATAGATATTGTATCTTTATATCAGTAAATGTTTCAGTATGGATCTCTAAAGATAAAAGCTTTCTTAATCATCAAAAGAAGGAAATTATCACAATTAAGTATTTTAAATAACCCCTTAATAAAATAAAATGTCTAATCAATGTTCCAATTGTCACACGCCACTGACATAAATTTATTTTTGTTTTAGAGTTTGTTTGAATCCATGTGCAAATAAAGCTCACAAAATGCTATTGAAAAAATGTCTCTTAAGACTTAAAAAAATTATGTATTTTATTTTGAGGTAATTGGTAGATACATGCGTTTTTAAGAAACAATTCAGATCCTGTGTATCCTTTATCCAGTTTCTTCCACTAATAATAACTTACAAAGCTATAGTATAATATCACAGCCAGAATATTGACACTAATACAATCAAGATACAGAACATTTCCATCACCACAGTATCCCACTTGTACTTTTATAGCCACACCCACTTACCCTCTCACATCCAACTCCTAATTAACCCTGACAACTACAAATCTGTCCTACATTTATATAGTTTTGTCATTTCAAGAATGCACGCTATAAAAATTGAATCACACAGTGAGTAAGCTTTTGGGATTGGCTCTTTTGTTTACTCAGCGAAATTTTTTGGAGATTCATCCAAGATGTTGACTGTATCAATAGTTCATTCATTTCTATTATTTTGTAGGATGTATTCCAAAATGTGGATGTAAAAGAGTTTGTTTATTCATTCACCTATTGAAGGACATTTGCGTTATTTCCAGTTTTTGGCTATTGTGAATAAAACTACTATAAATATTTATAAATACAGATTTTTGTGTGATCATAAGTTTTCATTTTTCTGGGACAAATGCCCAGGATTGCATTTTCTGGGTCATATAGTAGTTGCATGTTTTGTTTTTTGAGAAACTGTCAAACTATTTTCCAGAGTAACTGTACCATTTTACATTCCTACCAGCAGCTGGGTCCAATTTCTTCACATCCTCACCAGCATTTGGTATTTTCACTATTTTCATTTTAGCTATTCTGATAGCCATGTAGTGATATCTCATGGTGGTCTCAATTTGCACTTTCCTAATGGCTATACTGATGTTCCTGTGCTTATGTACCATCCGTATATACTTTCCAGAAAAATGTATGTACATCTTTTATCCTTTTCCTTATTGTATATTTTTTAAACTATTGAATTTTGAGACATTTTATGTGTTTGAAATACTAGTCTCTTGTTGGCTATGTCATTCACAATTTTTTTTTCAACTTTTTAGTTTTTTTTTTTTAATCTTTACATCTTTTTAAAAACAAACATTTTGAATCTTCATGAAATGTAATTTATCAAGCTTCCCCTTGATGGATCATACATTTGTTGTCAAGTCTAAGAAATTTATGCATGGTCCTCAGTCCTCAGTATTTTCATATATATATGTGTATATATGTGTGTATATATATATATAGTTTTATAGTTTCTATTTTACCTTTTAGTCTCTGATCAATTTTTTGTTAATTTTTGTATAAGGAGTGAGTGGTGACCCAAAGTTAACATTGTTTGTTCTGTTTATTATGACTTTATTGTTTTTGTCTAAGATAAATTTATTTTTTGAACCTTTAATGTTCTAAAATAATTTCATTGAAGTGTCTTCTTTCGTGGTATATTTATTGAGATATAATTCACACACTATAAAATTCACCCTTTTAAAGTGAACAATGCAGTAGCTTTTAGCAAACTGATAAAAATGTTCTACCATGACCACTATTAATTCCAGAAAATTTTCATCATTCCAGAAAAAACCACACTGTCCCTTTTAGTAGTCATTTCTATTCATGCTTCCTCCCAGCCTCTGGAAATAACTAACTTTCTTTAAGTCTCTACTTATTTGCCTATTTTAGATACTTCATATTAATAGATCCATAAAAGGTATGACCTTTTGTGTCTGACCCCTTACAATTAGCATAATGTTTTCAAGGTTTAACCAAATTATATAAGTATAAGCACTTCTTCATTCCTTTTTATGACGGAATATATTCAGTTGTGTAGCTATAGTACATTATGTTTATACTTTCATCAGTTGATGGACATTTGAGTTGTTTTAACTTTTTGACTATTATGAATAGTGCTGCTATGAATATTTATGTAAAAGTTTTTGTATAGACATACATTTTTAATTCTTTGGTGTTTATAACAGAGCGGAACTCCATGTTTAACTTACTGAGGAAGTATCAAACTATTTTCTAAAGCATCTGCATCATTCTACATCCCCACTACCACTACAGGAAGGGTCTATTTTCTCCATATTCTCTCTAATGCTTGCTGATTTCTTTATTTTGGGGGTATGTGATTTTGATCATTGTGGTTTTGATTTGTAGTTCACTAGGGAATCAAGTCCCTATTAACCACTTGTATATGTTTTTTGAAGAGATGTTTATTCACATCCTTTGTCCATTTTTAAGTTGCATTAATTATATATTAATTTTAGGACTATAAGTTATTTGTATATTCTGCGTATGAATTCTTTATAATAAATATGATTTGCAAATCTTCTTTCCCATTCTGTTGGTTGTCTTTTCCATTTATTGATAGTGCCCTTTGAAGCACGGCAATTTTCAATTTTGATGAAACCTTATGTGTGTTTTATTTTGTTGCTTATATTTTTGATGTCATTTCTAAGATATCATTTCCTAATTGAAGATTACAAAGGTTTATGCCAATATTTTTAATGATAGTTTGATGCTTTTAGTCTTACATTATGGTCTTTGATTTTATAGTTTCCGTTTTTGTTAACATTTTGTGATAATTTTTGTATATGGTGTGAAGTTGGGGATCAATTTAATTTATTTGCCTGTTGATAGGCAGTTATTCCAGCACCACTTGTTGAAAACACCATTTTCCCTGTTGAATAGTTTTGACATCTTTGTCAAGAATCAACTGACCATAAATGTCAGATTTTATTTCTTAACTTTCAACTCTAATCCATTGATATATATGTCTATTTTAATGCCAGCACTACAGAGTCTTGATTGCTGTAGCTTTGTAGGAAGTTCTGAAATCCAAAAGATTATTTTGACTATTTGGGGTCATTGCATTTCCATATGAATTTTAAGGTAACCTTATCAATTTCTGCAATTAAGACAGCTAGAATTTTGACAGGGATTGCATTGAATCTGTAGTTCAATTTGAGTAGTATTGCTCTCTTAACAATATTACGATTTCCAATCTATGGACAAATCTATGAACAGCAGATACCTACTTTTTCACAGCTTTATTGAGGTGAATTGTTATACAAAGTTGTACATGTTTAATGTATACAATTTGATAGATTTGAACATATCTATACACGCATGAAATCATCCCCACAATCACAGTAATAAATGTATCCATCATCTACAAAAGTTTACTTTTGCTCCCACCCCCTTTTTGGTAGTAAGAACACAACTTGAAATCTACCCTCTTAGCAAATTTTAAGTGTACAATAAATACAGGCACTATGTTGTACAGCAGATCTCTAGAACTCATTCATTTTGAATAATAGAAACTTTATACCCTTTGAACTACAACTACCCATTTTCCCCTCCCCTGACCCTCATAATCATCATGATTCTCATGCATCTATGAATTTGATTATTTCTGATACCTATTTCTAAGGTAATGTTGGCCTCTTAAAATGAGTTTGAAAGTGTCTTCTCCTCTTCAGTTTTTTGGAGGAGTTCAAAAAGGACTGACATTAATTCTTTAAATGTTTGGTAGAATTCACTAGTGAGGCCCTCTGATCCAGGACTTTTCTTTTAGAGAGGTTTCTGATTACTGATTCAGTTTCTTTACTTATTATTGGTCTGTTCAGATTTTTCATTTCTTTAAAATCTTGGTAGGTTGTATGTTTTCTAGGAAGTATCCACTTATTCTAAGTTTTCTAATTTGTGTATATTTCACAGTAATTTCTTATTATCCTTTTAATTTCTGTGATATCAGTTGTAATGCCACCTCCTTTATTTTCCATTTTATTTATTTGAATCATGTCACTTTTGCAGTCTTATTAAAGGTTTGTCATTTTTTTCATCTGTTCAAAAAACCAACTTTTAGTTTAATCATTTTTTTTCCTAGCTTTTCTATTCTATTTTGTTTATTTCTGCTCTAATCTTTTTTTCCGTCTTATTCTGCTAATTTTAGGTTTAGTTTTCTTTCCTCTAGTTTCTTGAGGTATAAAGTTAGATTGTTAATTTGAGGTCTATTCTCTTTTCAATTTAGGCATTAATCGCTATAAACTTTCTTCTTAGCTCTGCTTTTGCTGCATCCGATAAGTGTTGATATGTTGTACTTTCATTTTCGTATGTCTCAAGATATTTTCTGATTTCCCTTTTATTTGTTCTTCAACCCACTGGTTTCTCAAGAGTGTGTTGTTTAGTTTCCATATATTTGTGAATTTTCCCTTTTTTCTAGGGGAAATTCAGCTGGTTTTTGTTTTCTTTATATATATATATATTAAAATATATATTCTTTATATATATAATATATATTTTATATATTATGTTTTTATATATTAAACATATAAAAACATATATATTATATATAAAGAATATATATTATTATATAATATATTTATATATATAGTTTTTGAATTTTAATCTGTCACAACACCTTCCAATCTTATGAAGGATACTTTACCTTTATAGAGTATGTGAATAACAGTGCACAAAAATCCCTCCCAATTTTAATGCCTGTTTTCAAGTTTTCCCATCATACTTTCTAGTGAGAACCTATAGTGATTGGGAGTTCTTCTGCTTTCAGGTCTGTCATATGCTCTTTTGCTTGCCTCTACATTTTTCTGCAGTGATGCCATGTGGGCCTTGCAGCTGTTGGTAGTCTGTTTCTAACAACTCATTTTTAGGTATTTACTGAAAAGTTTTTCACCTACTATTGTGGTGGACAGTATTCATGGGTTTTAAATTTTTTCACCCTATTTGCTTTGGCACCAACACTATTTTCATATATTTCCAGAGATTAAAGTTTAATGCTTTTACCTCTACTTGGCTATAGCTCTACTGGATTACATTGTTTCTTCTGCTCTTTAAGATTTTTTTTTTTCTTGATTGACTCTTGCAAAGAAATTGCCATAACAGTAGAAAAATGGATTCCTTGTTTACATGTCTTTTTGAGTTTATATTCTAGAATACTGGGTTTCAAAATGTTTTGACGTTTACTAAATATCACATATACATACAAGGAGTATGTGTATTCATGTGTGAGAAACAAAAAATCTATGCTGGTGATGACACAAAAACACATAATTGATCAAGATTTATAATTTGGAAATTTTTTTAGACAGTATGCTAAAGGAAAGTGTGGGAAAGGATGTAAATCTTGCTAAACTTCTTGTGGAGAGCCGACTTTTCTATGCGGATTAGATAATTAAGCAGTAAAAACCTAGTAGTGATATCTTATTCGAAGAGAAAGAACCAAACCCCCGGGATGGGGAAAATGTTCCCTTATTATAAAAAACAATAATCGTCATATGGAAAGTGAACCACAACTATCTCATCACTGGAGTTTGCTAAGCTATAAGAAACAAAAGATGGTTTCTACATTAGGTAAATAAACAAAGGATAATTACGTTTTCCCTCTAACTTTATTGAAGTATTATTGACAAATAAAAATTTTATATATTCAAAGTGTACAGCATGATTTGTTGCGTGCATGCATTATTTAATGATTACTACACCGAATTAATTAACACATCCATCACCACACAGTTACTCTGTGTGTGTGTGTGTGTGTGTGTGTGTGTGTGTGTGTGTGTGTTTAGGACACTTAAGATTATATCCACTTGGTAAATTAACTATAGTCACCATGCTGTACATTAGAAGATAGTTACTTAATTATAAGATAAGAGTTAAACACCAGTTAGCAGAAGAGAAAGCCTATGGTAGACAAAGACTTCTGTCAAGAGCAGAAGAGATATGTGCTTTCAATAATTCAAAAATATGTGATAAGGTATACAGAAGTAGAGTTTTGTCATAGAAAAGTCACTGTAAAATCAAGATGTCTTCTTTGCTAGTTTAGAAATAGAACTAGTGTTACATTTAAGCAGTAATTGCTGGCAATTAAAATATTTTGGAAATGTAACTAACTTCTGCATATATGTTTGCTTTTCTTTTAAAATACTCGAAATCCTTATCTATCAAATTGGACAAATTAAGAAACATGCAAGTAACCAACAAAAGAACAATTAAATTGCTTATCATTGGTGAGCAAGAATCTGTTACTTTTTATTATAAGCCCTTTATTTGTGAGCAAATTTGTTAAGTACTTTGAGAAAATATTTTTAAAATAAAAATACAATTAATTATTAAAACTGTATACCATTTTCTAGCATAAAATTATTAGAGTTTAATTTATTATTAGGCTTCAGTTAATATAGCCCTATTTCAATAAAAAATGAGACTTTGGAAAGATATAATTTCTTTGATTTGTTACCTACCACTTGAAATTTTCTATTTAAGCCATATGATTACCGCCACCCACATGCCATCTGGTGGCACTTATCCAGATGGCACAGAGGAAGTAATAAGCCTCTAAAATTTTGCCCTATAAATCCAAAGCAAGAATGTGCTAATAAACAGCTTCACATTGTTGAATAACGATGCTGCATTTTCTGTCTTTTAAAAACATTTTAATTATAGTTAATTAAACATTAACAAAAACCTTCACTTCTGCTTAGTATGGTTAGATTGAAATTTTGGGTCTTATAGCAAAATGACTAGATTACATGCAGACAAGATTCACTCTGTCAACCTCAATTCCTATTTTTGGTGGGTTTCCAAAACATAAGACAATGTTGTTATGTCATATCTTGTTAGTCATAAAGTTGCTGCAGAAACTTGACTCTGTTTTATGTGAACTCTTAGAACAGTGGTTCTGAGCTTTGGTTGTATAATAGAACACCTGAGGTGCTATGAAAAATCCTGATGACAGACTACACTTTCAATGAATTATATAAAACTCTCTAGGGGTGTGACTAAGGCATCTGAATTTTTAAGGCTTTCCAGATGTTGGCAATGTGCAGCTAAGTTTGAAAAAACACTGTCCTAGAAGATTGTGTTTATTTAATCTAAAAATGTATACCTGTGGTGATAAAGTACTTTGAAGAATTTTAAATATATGAAAGGCATATTGGAAATAACTAAGTCGTAATTTTGAGAATTGAAACAAAGAAAGATGATAAGACTTATATACTTTGGTGGTATATTGAGATATAAAGCAAGGTTAAAACCAAACCTTTTATGTGGGTTAGATCTAATCATATTTTTAAAACAATATTAGCCATCTAGTCCTAAAAACCAATATATAGCCAAAAGGATATGAATGATATCAGCTATTTAATACAAATGGGAGAAATGAACCTCTCTTACAGAAAGAATGACTTTCCTAAGGACATAATAGAAGTTCTTAAATTGAGGCCAGGCAGGGTGGCTCATGCCTGTAATCCCAGCACTTTGGGAGGCCAAGGTGGGTGGATCACCTGAGGTCAGGGGTTCGAGACCAGCCTGGCCAACATGGTGAAACCTCGTCTCTACTAAAAATAGAAAAAGTAGCCAGGCGTGGTGGTGGGCTCCTGTAATCAGAGCTACTTGGGAGGATGAGACAGGAGAATCGCTTGAACCAGGGAGGCAGAGGTTGCAGTGAGCAGAGATCGTGCCATTGCACTCCAGCCTTGGCAATAAGAGCAAAACTCCATCTCAAATAAATAAATAAATAAATAAAAATTAAAAAGCTCTTAAATTGAGTGCAATAAGACTTTTTTTTTAACACATAGGAAAATAAACATCGTAGGGAAAAAAACAGATTATACATGCATTGTGCTTTCTCCAAGCATCTACTATAGTGTTAATCTACCCAGTTATCTTTTTCACAATGTTTTGCCCATATATCTCTTTGTGTGTAAGTTTCTGTTTAAATTTGCATAATTTCAGATAATTTTACTTAACGTTGTTTTGTTATTTTATATTTATATGTATTTTTGTAATACAGGCACACCTCAGTTTATTGCACTTCACTTTATTGTGCTTTGCAGATCCTGAGTTTTTACAAATTGCAGGTTTGTGCCAACTCTGTGTCAAGCAAGTCTATTTGTGCTATTTTTCCAGCACCGTGTGCTCTCTTCATGTCTCTGTGTCACATTTTGGTAATTCCAACAATATTTCAAACTTTTTCATGATGATTATACCTGTTTTGGTGATCCGTGATCATTGATCTTTGATGTTACTATTCTAATTATTTTGGGGTGCTACAAACCATGCCTAAATAAGACAACAGACTTAATCAATAAATGTTGTGTGTATTCTGACCAGCCTACTGACTGGCTATACCCTTTCTCTCCCTGTCCTCAGGCCTCCCTATTTCCTGAGACACAACAATATTGAAATTAGGCCAGTGAATAACCCCACAATAGCCTCTAAGTTTTCAAGTACATATCTCTCACTTTAACTCAGAAGTAGAAACTACTAAGCTTAGTGAGGAAGGCATGTTGAAAGCTGAGATAGGCCCAAAGCTAGGCCCCTTACACCAGTCACTCAAGTTGTAAATGCAAACAAAAACTTCCTGAAGGAAATTAAAAGTGCCATTCCGGTGACCACATGAATGATGAGAAAGTGAAACTGCTTTATTGCTGATCTGGAGAAAGTGTGAGTGGTTTGGATAGCAGATCAAATCGGCCACAACATTCCATTAAGCCAAAGCCTAATTCAGAGCAAGACCCAAACTCCCTTCAATTCTATGAAAGCTGAGAGATGTGAGGAAGCTGCAGAAGAAAAATTTGAAGCTAGCAGAGTTTGGTCCATGTGGTTTAGAAAAGAAGCCATCTCCATAACATAAAACTCCAAGGTATTTTAGACATAAAGTCCTTGTCCATGCCTATGTCCTGAATGGTATTGCCTAGGTTTTCTTCTAGGGTTTTTATAGTTTTAGGTCTAACATTTAAGTCTCTAACTCATCTCGAATTAATTTTTGTATAAGGAATAAGGAAGGGATCCACTTTCAGCTTTCTACTTATGGCTAGCCAGTTTTCCCAGCACCATTTATTAAGTAGGGAATCCTTTCCCCATTTCTTGTTTATGTCAGGTTTGTCAAAGATCAGATGGTTGTAGATGTGTGGTATTATTTCTGAGGGCTCTGTTCTGTTCCATTGGTCTATGTCTCTGTTTTGGTACCAGTACCATGCTGTTTTGGTTACTGTAGCCTTGTAGTATAGTTTGAAATCAGGTAGTGTAATGCCTCCAGCTTTGTTCTATTCACAACAGCAAAGACTTGGAATCAACCCAAATGTCCATCAATGACAGACTGGATTAAGAAAATGTGGCACATATACACCGTGGAATACTATGCAGCCATAAAAAAGATGAGTTGGTGTCCTTTGTAGGGAGGTGGATGCAGCTGGAAACCATCATTCTCAGGAAACTATCACAAGAACAGAAAACCAAACACTGCATGTTCTCACTCATAGGTGAATTGAACAATGAGATCGCTTGGGCACAGGAAGGGGCACATCACACACCGGGTCCTATTGTGGGGTCGGGGGAGGGGGGATGGATAGCATTAGGAGATATACCTAACGTAAATGACGAGTTAATGGGTGCAGCACACCAACATGGCACATGTATACATATATAACAAACCTGCACGTTGTGCACATGTACCCTAGAACATAATAATTTTAAAAAATGAAAAATCCAAGGTGAAGTAGCAAGTGCTGATGTAGAAGCTGTAGCAAGTTATCCAGAAGATTTAACTATGATACTTGATGAAAATGACTACACTAAACAACCTATTTTCAGTGTAGACAAAACAACCTTCTATTGGAAGAAGATGACATCTAGGACTTCCACAGCTATAGAGGAGAAGTCAATGCTCAGCATCAAAAATTCAAAGGACAGGCTGACTCTCATTAGGTATTAATGTAGCCAGTGACTCTAAGTCAAAGCCAATGCTCATTTATCATTCTGAAAATCTTAGGGTACTTACAAAGGATGCAAAATCTACTCTGCTTGTGGTCTATAAACGGAACAAGAAAGCCTGGATGACAGCTTATCTTTTCACAACATTGTTTACTGAATAATTTAAGCTCACTGTTGAGACCTTCTGCTCAGAAAACGATTCCTTTCAAAATATTACTGCTCATTCACAATGCACCTGGTCACGTAAGAGCTATGATGGAGATGCGTTTTTTAATATTATTTTCACGCCTGCGAATGCAGCATCCATTCTGAAGCCCATAAATCAAGGAGTCATTTTGAATTTTAAGTCTTATTATTTAAGAAATACATTTTGTAAGGCTATTGCTGCCATAGATAGTGATTTCTCTGATACACTTGGACAAAGTAAACTGAAAATCTTCTGGAAAGGAATCACTATTCTAGACGTCATTAAGAACGGGATGACAGGATTTCATTCTGTTTTATGGCTGAATAATATTCCATGTGTATATGTACCACATTTTTTGAGCCATTCATTCATTGATGGAAACTTGGGTTGATTCTATATCTTGTCTAATGTGAATAATGCTGCAGTAAACATAGGAGTGCAGGGCCAGGTGCTGTGGCTCACACCTGTAATTCCAGCACGTTGGGAGGCTGAGGGAGGTGGATCGCTTCAGCCCAGGAGTTTGAGACCAGCCTGAGCAACATGGAGAAACCCCATCTCTACTCAAAGCACAAAAATTAGCCAGGCGTGAAGGTGCACACCTGTGGTCCCAGCTACTTGAGAGGCGGAGGTGGCAGAATCACCTGAGTCCAGGAAGTTGAGGCTACAGCAAGCTGTGATCGTGCCACTGCACTCTAGCCTGGGTGACTGAGTGAGACCCTGTCTCAAAAACAGAACAAACAAATGAACAAATCCATGGGAGTGCAGATATCTCTTCCATATACTGATTTTTTCTTTTGGATATACATCCAACAGTGGGATTATTGGATGATAAAGTAGCTCTATTTTTTTTAGCTTTTTGAGAAACCTGCAAACTGCTCTCCATAGTGGTTATACTAATTTACATTCTCACCAGCATTGTACAAGAGTCCCCCTTTCTCCACATCCTTGCCAGCATTAATTATTGCTTGTCTTTTGGATAAAAGCCATTTTAACTTGGTCAGATAACATGTTGGTTATCTGTTAACTGGGGTCAGATAACATGTCTGTTATTTTTAATTTGTATTTCTCTGATGATTAGTGATGTTGAGTATTTTTCCATACATATGGCTTACTGGCCATTGATATGTCTTCAATAAAGTATTTTTAAATTAAGGTATGCATATTGCTATTTTACGCATAATGCTACTGCACACTTAATAGACTACAGTATAATGTAAACATAACTTTTATATGCATTGTGCGACTCACTTTTTTGCAGTCATCTGGAACCAAACCTGCAATATCTTCAAGTTATACCTGTATATCATTTTCCAGTCTAATATGAAGTTTGGTATAAAAAGAACATTGTGTTGATTACAACAACAATTTTTGAAAAAACCCACAAACTTTAAAAAATATTTTTTAAACTTACCTCTATGTCTTCTCATTATCTCTTTTTAGGACCCTACAGTCTAAGAAGAAAATAGCACCACTTATGTTTCAATTTATGCTGCAAACTTCACACCTGTTATATATTTATATCATTCGTATGTAATTTCATTTGAAATTAAAATGTTATTCACTCATTAAAGATTATAAGATGCTTTATATGATACTATCACCTAGGAAAACCTTTCTTTAACACCAAGTTTAATAGCAGTTCAAAAATCAAAACTTAATTTTAAGTACCAAGTTAAGCGTCATATTCACGTAAAATATTCCAATGAATTTACATATTTAGATAGTGATTTATATAGTGCTCTCTTAAAATCATTATATGTATGTGTGTGTGTGTGTGTGTAATGAGATTGGTATTACCAAATATATATATATATAAAAATATCAAATATATATATACATGCAATACATATATTTGGCAATACCAATATGCCAATATAATACTATATGTGTGTGTGTGTGTATGTATACATTTAGTAATATCAATCCCCATGCTATCTAGAAAGGAGGTTAATTAAAAGTTTTAATTTTTTCAGTCCCACATAATCTTCCAATTGTATTCTTTGTTACACCTTCAAAAGTACCATAACTATTAACTAACATCACCATTCCTGAGTTGGATGTGCATTTTTCTATTCCATTGTCTTGGAACCATCCACCTTTCACTTGAAGTTCAAAGGACACACAGACCAATTTGGAAAAAATAGTATGTGAATGTAAATGCAACCAAAATATGGCATGTCCACACAACGGAATATTTTCCAGCAATAAAAAGAATGAGGCACTGATACATCCTCCAGCACACATGAACATTGAAAATATTGTGCTAAGTGAAAGAAGCCAGTCACAGGAGATCCCATATTGAATGACTGAATTTATATGAATGTCCAGAAAGGGCAGGCCTGTATATAAAGTGGATTAATGGTTGCCTAGGCCTGGGGGATTACTGGGGAAAATGGAGATGGATTGTTAGTGGGTATAGATGGAGTTTCTTTTTGTGGTGATGAAAATATTCCCAAATTAGATTGTGGTACAGTGGCACAGGTCTGAAAATACACTAAAAACCAGTGAATTATACACTTCAAATGGATGAATTTTTCCTATGTAAATTATATTACAAAATTGGATTTTTTAAAAGATGAATTCTGGACGATGCTAAAAAGCTAATTTGAAGGTAATTCTTCTTATAACTTTTTTGCATAGAATGTGATAGACCCACCTTATATCAATAATGCTGATATGAATAATGTGGGCAAAAAATATGTTAGGAGCTTTCTACTAAAAGTCAGACAAAATGCTGACGGGGTACTGTTGTGATGTGAGATGGAGCACCCACATGTGTGAAAAAGCAGATGTAAAGCATCTTGCACAGTGCCTGATACATGAATATTGTGCTTAATAAATGGCAGTTATTTTTATTATCATCATTATAATACTCTTCAACATCATCATCATCACAAAGTTTGTAACAGAAAAGCATATCGACATGCAGACTTCGTCTCCACTCCTGATATCTTCAATTGAGTGGAAATGTATTGTTGGTCCTTGTATCATCTGGTATCAGCTACCATGATTATAGATCATGTGATTCTGGAAAATTTGTAATTTCTATTAGGCCCACCTTCAAAATTCAATCCAATTAAGTAAGAGAAATCTCACTCTGCTTGCTCAAGACTAAGAAAATTTATGTTTCTTTTAAAAATATCAAAATTAGATTCATAATCATGGAAACAAACATCAATGGAACTTTCTCTTTCAAAGCCAGATTTTGATAAAGCTTTAAGAGAACTACTACGACACAGATAGAAATTTTAAATCATACAGGCAAATTTTTGATTTGGAGGAGCAGTAGTCTGGAACTTTGCAACATTATTTTAACAAGTACTCCACATTCTATGTTGCATTTATATGGGAATTGTTTAAAGATAATGCTAATTTGGTTTGGATATTTCGTCCCCTCCAAATCACATGTTGAAATGTGATCTCCAGTGCTGGAGGTGGGTCTAGTGGGAGGTGTTTGGGTCATGAGGGTGGATGCTTCATGAATGGCTTGGTGCTGTCCTTGTGATAATGAGTGAGTTCTCACTCTATGAGTTTACATGGGATCTGGGGGTTTAAAAGAGCACCTCCTCCTTCTCTCTCTTGCTCCCTCTCTCACCATGTGACATGCTGGCTCTCTTTCACCTTTCACCATGATTGTAAGCTTCCTGAGGTCCTCACTGGAAGTAGATGCCAGCACTGCTTCATGTACAGCCTGCAGAACTGTGAGCCAAATAGACTTCTTTTCTTTATAAATTACCCAATCTCAGGTATTCCACTATAGCAACGCAGAGTAACACATAAAGCCATCTCTAGTTTTGCTAAGAAATAGAAGTTAATGGACCACATTGTTGTGGAGGATGAAAATAAATTGCAAGATTAATCAAAAGTAAAGTAACTTTGTCTTATAGGCGGCCACAGTTTGATTTAATTCAAAAGCTCAATATATTCCCCGCAAGTCATGAAATTTTGAAAATATTTTCCTGGTACTTTCAATGCACTACTTGCCTACTCTGGGTTTTTGTGAGCACAAAGTTTTGTAGATGCATTAATCATAGTACTGAAAAAGAAATTAAAAGGTCATTTAGTTTTTACTTGCCATCCATCAATATTGAATATTCATGTGAGTATGAAATATTTGGAATATTAAATATCCTAAATAGTTCATCAATAGCTAATACCTTATACAAAAAATCATTCTGTGAGACTATATTTTAATGGTGAGAGTTCCTTCACCCTCTTTCAGCAACCTTTTCTAGTATTTACTTGCCTTGGACAAAGTTATTTTCTTTTTTTGTTGTTATTTATTATTATTATTATTTGCTTGTTTTCAGACGGAGTCTTGCTCTGTCACCCAGGCTGGAGTGCAATGGTGCAATCTTGGATCACTGCAACCTCCACCTCCTGGGTTCAAGTGATTTTCTCGTCTCAGTCTCGCAAGTAATGGAGATTACAGGCACCTACCACCATGCCTGGCTAATTTGTTGTATTTTTAGTAAAGATGGGGTTTCATCATGTTGGCCAGGCTAGTCTCAAACTCTTGACCTCAGGTGATCCACCGCCTTGGCCTCCCAAAATGCTGGGATTACAGGCATGAGCCACCGTACCTGGCCTGGCCAGTTATTTTCTACCTGTTAGCATTTATGTAAGTAATTTGTATGTCTCGTAAGCCAGAGTGATTTTCATAATTCTTAACTTTTGTTCCAAGTCTGATATCTGCCTCCTAAGTTTATTAAGGCAGTTTTTCAAGACAACCACGACGCTCTTCTGACCCTTCCACACACTCCCCTCCTCAACTTTTTTCTTTTCTAAAGGTATACCTATTCCAATGTGACTCAAAACCCAAAAGCAAAAAGCCTTTTTATGACTTAAAACCAATAAGCCTTTTATGACTTAACCATGTGTGCAAAAGAAGTCCTCAGAGTGTGTAAAAGATGTACTCCCATGACTCAAAGTCACTCCCAAAAAAAAAAAGAAAGCTAAGCTTCCCATTGCCACAGGTAATATGAATGGTGTTTGTGAAAACGTGTATCTCCAGTCTTCCATGAAAGTCAGATGCCTCTAGTCATGGACCAGGTAATCTGTGATACTGGGCAGGCAACACTGAAATGGAACTTTCCCAGCACTAATAAGACAATGAGGAAAGAGATTACAAGGGCCTCTTATGCACCGATATTCTTTATTTAGACAAACTCCCCTGAGAGCTGGCACAATGAGTAGGCACATGTCTTGGGCCCCTAGCCTGATGTCTGGCACCTGTACACGCAGGCCTGACAACCTATATCCCCGGCAGGCAGAAAATCAGAGCGAGAGAGAGAGAGATTTTACTGGGTCTAAGTCTAGCTCTAAGGACATAAAACTAGACAGAAGGAGAATCTCATTTATTTATTAATTGGTGACCCACAGTGTCCAAATGGACACTGGTCCAGTAAGAATCATAAACTCACCAGTGTTATGAGGCCAGTTTGAACAACAGGCTTTTAGGGCCCATGCCTATGTTCCACCATATAATTCTCCCTCTTATGACAAATGGCACAAAGTGTATAGACAAAGGAAAAATATGGCTACTCCTGGGAGGGAATGGGTCAATAACCAATGAGTACTCAAAACAAAATTCACAAGAGTCACAATACCCAAAGAACTTTTACAAATGTTTTCTCCTGTTAGTATACATTTGGAAAGGAAATATGGTCTGCTACTAGGGCCTATAAATTAAACTGACAAAAGACAGATTAACAGAAGAAAAGGCATACAAATTTTATTTAATGTTAATATTTTAATTTTTACATGCATGGAGGCTTTCATGTAAAAGAAGTGATGACCAAAAGAAGTGGTTAGACCCAGGAGCTTATATATCATTTTAACAAGGAGTGATAAATTGTGGAGAAGTGACACAATAAAGGAAAAGAGATTTGAACTTCTCGGGGTGGAAAATTGTGGGAAGGTAAATATATGGGGGAAACCAATGGAAAATAAGAATTATTTTAATAAGGTTTATTCATCTGGACTCATCTCAGTGCTGGATTTCTGCCTCCCATGATAAAGGTCATTCCCCTACTTGCATTGGAGAAGGAAGGAAGAACATGTTCACAAAGGGAAATTTATCTTCCGCTTTTAGACAGATGAGGGAGGTCAAGGGGCTCTATGTTTGTTGCTTCTTAATTGCTTTCAGTTCAAAATAATCCCTATGTCAAAGTGACATATTTTGGGGTTGCATATTCTGATTTCCTTCATAGATTTGGCTATTTAATAATTGGATACTAAAGTCAGAGCAATATTTATTGTAACAGGGATAAACAACTCATAATCTGATGAAAATCCCCTGATAGAAAGTGGTTATCAGAGACCTTTTGGAAGTCCTTATTTCTCAGCATCACCATCTAGTGGCAAAAATCTCAAAAAGAACACAGAGCGCTCTCGGGACCTTAAATTTAACAGGATGTGTGCACAGTACCACAAACACCAAGGCATTATTTAAACACTAACATATATTTTTGTCTGAATAAAGTTATATAAGATAATTTTTACGCCTGTATTAAGAAAAAGGATTTATACTCTCATGATAGATTGTACTATAAGGGGAGTTTTATCATTTTAAGAAACAAGTAGACCCGTCAATATAGCCTGTGTGTTTATATTTGTGTGTATACAATAGTCACATTTTGACTGTTTGATAAATGTTATTAACTTACTCCTTTGAAGACTGGCCCCATTATCCCCAAAAGTTCTTTTTAATACATGATGCTCAACAACTGTAATTGGTATCTGTGTCTGCATCTTTATCCTCTCCTCTCTATTAGAGGTTCAGAGTAGAAACTCTACTCTTTCTCAAGGTGAAACTGCCTCCGTATTGAATGGATCCACTATCTGGGCCCATCAAATATCACTATCCACTATCTGGGCCCATCAAATATCACTCTTAGGATTTGGACTTTTACCTTTTCAAAGATTTTTTTGTTTGTTTGTTTGCTTTCCTCAGCTTACATCTGCAATCTCCTGCTTTAAAAATCCATGCCTTGACTTTCCTACCCACTAGTTGTATAGATACTTTTGGAGCAAACTTCTAGAAATACTAAAATGTACTAGATGCTTTTACTTCCT
Organism: Theropithecus gelada; assembly: GCF_003255815.1. Taxonomy (NCBI): domain Eukaryota; kingdom Metazoa; phylum Chordata; class Mammalia; order Primates; family Cercopithecidae; genus Theropithecus; species Theropithecus gelada. Next base: position 112,323,716 of record NC_037689.1, on the reverse strand, counting down.
TGCTTGAAAACGTTTCTTCGACCTTTATGATCTGGCCTCTGACTCTATCATTCTATGGAAATTACTTTCTGGAAGATCACCAGTGACCTGGCCAAATTCAACGGCTTATTCTTAATCCTATCCCTTATATCAAAATCTCACAATTTACACTTCATTTCACAAATATGAATGTGTTATATATTATGTATGCTTTGTACATACAAAAAGGCATAAAGAATAACGTAATGAGCATCTGAGTTCCAACTAAGTGGGTTAAAATATAATGCAGTGCACTTCCATGTTTGTTGCCACTCCGGTCACAAGAGGCAAGATTTGAAAGTGTCCATCAACAGATGAATGGGTAAAGAAAATGTGGTACATATACACAGTGGAGTACGATTGAACCATAAACATGAATGAAATCCAGTCATTTACAACAGCGTGGATGAAATGGGAGATCATTATGTTAAGTGAAATAAGCCAGGCACAGAAAGACAGACATCACATGTTCTCACTTATATGTTGGATCTAAAAATCAAAACAATTGAACTCATAGACATAGAGAGAAGAAGGATGGTTACCAGAGGCTGGGATGGGTGATTGGGGTGTTAAGACAAGGTGGCGATGGTTAATGGGTACAAAAAAATAGTTAGAATGATTAAGACTTAGTATTTGATAGCACAACTGGGTGATATAGTCAATAATTAATTTAATCGTACATTTTAAAATAACTAAAATTAGAGTATAATTGGATTGCTTGTAGCACAAAGGATTAATACTTGAGCAGATGAATACCCCATTGTACACATTTCATGCCTGTATCAACCCATCTCGTGTACTTCTTAAATATATACACCTACATGAACCCATAAAAATTAAAAATTAAAAAAATTTAAAAATATATAATACAGTACAAATACTGTTGAATCATTTGTGTACCCTCCACTCTCTAGTCACATTCCACTTTATCTCCCTCAATTGCCCCTCTGTCCTCCAGAAAGCAATCATGGATTTTGTATTTATTTTTAATATTTATTTTTATACTTTTACTACATAGATATGTGTCTCCAAATAATGTTACTCCAAATGTTTTGAAACTTAGTTTAAATGGATTTATTCCATATGGACTTTTATGCAATTTGCTTTTTTCTATTTTTGGCATTTTTATTGATGGGTATAACTGTGTAATATTTATATTGCTGCATAGTATTCCATTGCATGAATAAAATCATAACTTATGTCTTCTCCTACTGATGGACATTTAACTCTTTTTTGTTAGTTTTTAAAATTTAAAGCAATTTTGTTATGAACACTCTTACACATGTCTTTATTCCAAAATTGACAATACTGAATTGTGAAGTCCATTCATAATTGTGTAAGAAAACTTGTCTCTCTGCCATAAAGAACCTGACTGCAACTGTGGTAATTTTGCATTTCTTAAAATACTTGTTTGTTTTTGAGAGCTAGTTCTTCTGAAATCTGTATTATTTCGTAAAATTCTATAGTAAACTAATTTTTCTTAAATTTCAATATTGTAAAAATGGCCATACTGCCCAAAGCAATTTATAGATTCAATGCTAATCTCATTAAACTACCATTGACATTCTTCAGAGAATTAGAAAAAACTATTTAAAAAATTGTATGGAACCAGAAAAGAGTCTGAATAGCCAAGACAATTCCAAGCAAAAAGAACAAAGCTGGAGGCATCGTGCTACCTGACTTCAAACTATTATATACTACAAGGCTACAGTAACCAAAACAACATGGTACTGGTACAAGAAGAGACACATAGACTAATGGAATAGAATATACAACCCAGAAATCAGATTGCACACCTACAACCATCTGATCTTCCACAAACCTGACAAAAAGAAGCAATGGGAAAAGGGTTTCTTATTTAATAAATGGTCCTGGGAGAACTGGCTAGCCATATGCAGAAAACAAAACTGGACCCCTTCCTTACACCATATACAAAAATCAACTCAAGTTGGATTGAAGACTTGAATGTAAAACCCCAAACTATAAAAACCCTAAAAGAAAATCTAGGCAACACCATTCAGGACATAAGTATGGGCAACACTTCAAAATGAAGACACCAAAAACAGTTGCAACAAAAGCAAAAATTGACAAATGGAATCTAATAAAACTAAAGAGCTTCTGCACAGCAAAATAAACTATTATCAGAGTGAACAGACAACCTACAGAATGGGAGAAAATTTTTGCAATCTATGCATCTGACAAAGGTCTGACAAAGGTCTAATATCCAGTATCTACAAAGAACTTAAACAAATTTACAAGAAAAAAAAAACCATTAAAAAGTGGGCACATGACATGAACAGACATTTCTCAGAAAAAAACATATATGTGGCCAACAAACATGAAAAAAACTCAACATCAATGATCATTAGAGAAATGCAAATCAAAACCACAATGAGATACTATCTCACACTAATCAGAATGGCTATTACTAAAAAGTCAGAAAACTACAGATGCTGGCAAGGTTGTGGAGGAAAAGGAATGCTATTACAATGTTGGTGGGAGTGTAAATTAGTTTGACCGTTATGGAAGACAATATGGCGATTCCTCAAAGGCCTAGAGGCAGAAATACCATTTGACCAGCAATTTCACTACTGGGCATAGACACAAAGCAATATACAAATCATTCTATTATAAAGATACATTCACATATGTGTTTTTTTCAACACTATTTACAATAGCAAAGACATGGAATCAACAACTTAAATGCCCATCGATGATAAGACTGGATAAAGAAAATGTGGTACATATACACCATGGAATATTATGCAGCCATAAAAAGGAATGAGATCATGTCCTTTGCAGGGACATGGATGGAACTGGAAGCCATTATCCTTGGCAAACTAACATAGGAACAGAAAACCAAATACCACATGTTCCCACTGATAAATGGGAGCTGAATGATGAGAACACATGGATACATGGGTGGTGGTGGGGGAACAACACATAATGGGGCCTGTTGGAGGGTGGGCAGGGTGAGGAGGGAGAGCATCAGAGCTCATGGATGCTGGGCTTAATACCTAGGCGATGAGATGACCTGTGCAGCAAACCACCATGGCACACATTTACCTATGTAACAAACCTGCACATCCTGCACATGTACAACTAAACTTAAAATAAAAGTTGGAAATAAAATAAAAATAAATATTTAACTAACAAATAAAAATGTATATATCCAAGGTATACAATGTGATGATTTATGTGTATACATTGTGTACTGATTATCATCATCAAATTAATTAGCACATCCGTTATTGTTGGTAGTTGTGTGTGTGTGTGTGTGTGTGTGTGCTGTGTGCATGGCCACTAAAACTGCCTTAATAGTAAATTTCAAGTAAACAGTACAGTATTATTAACTATAGTCACCATGCTGTATATTTGCTTTTTAGAGCTTACTAATTTTATAACTGAGAGCTTGCTTTATTTGACTAACATCTCCCCATTTTTCCCACCCCTTAAAATCTTTTCGTTTGCAGTCTACCTTTCACATTTCCTTTGATTTCTGCTTTGCCAAGATCTATCATATTCCTGTTAAATGAATTATATCAAATGAGTTTTCTCCTAATCATAAAGATATTTTTCTTTCATGTGGTCATGTGGTGGGTGTCTAATGTCATTTATTATTATTTCTAGAATTAAATTGACATGTAATATGTAGACACGCATATACATATAAAAATAAAGCTGTATTCAGCTTATTAATATTTTATTTAGAATAGTTTTATCTTTATTTGGTGTGATTAATCTGTAATTTCCCTTTTCTATGCAGTCACTGTAGTTTGGTTTCAGTATGAAGTTATATTAACTTTGTAAAATGAGTTGAGAAGAAGGTTTTTTTTTTCACATCTGTAATAATGTGTATAAATTTTAATTTTCTATCTTGGGTGTTAAAGGTGGAACTCTGTGTAAAGCTATCTAGATCTAGTGTATGTATTTCATGTGTGTATTTATAGGGAAAATGATTTTAAACTACTGATTTAGTTTATTTAATGGGTATAGATATTAAACTTTCTTTTTTTTTTTTTTTTTTTTTTTGGAGATGGAGTCTTGCTTTGTCACCCAGGCTGGAATGCAGTGGTGCGATCTCAGCTCACTACAACCTCTGTCTCTTGGGTTCAAGCAATTCTCCTGCCTCAGCCTCCCAAGTAGCTGGGACTACAAGAGTGCACCACCATGCCCAGCTAATTTTTGTATTTTTAGGAGAGATGTGGTTTCACTATGTTGGCCAAGTTGGTCTGGAACTTCTGACCTTAAATCATCAGCCTGCATCGGCCTCCCAAAGTGCTGGGATTACAGGCATGAGCCAACACATCTGACCAGATCTGTTCAACTTCCTATTTTATTTTAAGTCTATTTTTAAGTGTTGTAGTTTCTAATAATCATTCATACTTTCCTTCCAGTTAAGTAACAGAACTCCAATATACAAATGCACACAATGCCACCTTGAACAAAGGACATTTTCGCATTCTTCCTTGTAGCCAAGTGACTACATTTTGGCCAATTAATTGCAAATCAGAGTTCAGTATGGGACTTTCAGGATGACTCCTTTAAGAAAGTTGGTTTAGGAGAGAGAAGACCTTTCTTTGGCCTCTTCTGGTTTCTCTCCATCTGCTGGCCTGAAATTCAGACCAGATGACTGGAACTCCATTTTCAACGATGAGCTGACCCTGAAGACGGCAGCCATATACTAATATGTTAGAATGAAGGTTACAGCCCTACATCTCTGATAATGCCTCAGAGCTGCCTCTCTAGTTCTGACATGATTATTTCTGCACTTCTTGTAAAAGAAAAAAACCTATATTTAAATAAACATTAGCTTTTTATTTTACATTGTATGTCATTTAACTAAAATGTTAATATTTTTAAATGTATTTATTTAGAAACTTGCCCATTTTATCTAAATTTTCAAATTCATTGACATATTTTCTATAGCATTATATTCATATTTTAAATCCCTACCTTACAATAGATAGATCCCTTTTATTTCACTAGACTGATCTTGTTGGAAGTTCATCTACTTCATTATGCTTTTTCATGAACAATTTTTTGGTTGTGTTAATTCTTTTGATTGTGTCCTTTTTGTTTTCTATTTCTCTAATGTCTGCTCTTATCTTCATTATGTTCTACTAGTACTTTTGTGTTTATTCAATTTTCTTGTCACAACTTCTAACTGTTTAGTTCCTTAGTTTTAGCCTTTCTCTTTTCCTCATAAAAGTATTTGAAGTTGCGCATTTCTGTATATACAATCTTTGTTGCATCCAGTGAGTTTTATCTTTCATTATTTTTCATGTTTGAGTTTTGTGTGTTTTAAAAGCTCTTATGATAATTTCTTCTCTTATTCATGGATTAGTTGGAAATATGCTATTGTTGCTGTCATTAAATATCCCCAGAATATGGGACTTTTTAGCAGTGGTATTTATATTGCATTGTAGTTAATGAGATAATTTATGATATTCATTACTTGATATAGGTTAAGTACATGACTAATTTTTGAATGTGTTCAGCGTGCATGACAGAATAATAATGATAGCTAAATTTGATCAAGCAGTCACTACATAACAGGCTATACTGTAAGTGCTTATATACTAATTCAACGCAACCTTTCAATAGAACCTTATAAGATACTTTTTTTTATTATTTGTGCTCCCAATATGAGAATATCTAGGCACAGAGAGCTTAACCTAACTACACTGAGTTTCCTTCAGAAGTATTTATCTGGTATATGTTTTCCCATTCGTTAAATTTGGTTTTTCTATGTCCTTAGGTTTTAAGCATGTTTGTTGCAAATAGCATATAGCTACATTTTTACAAAGTCCAACCTAAGAATGTATGCTTTTTAAAAGTTGGTTTGTTCATTTCAGTTCTATTTGTTGTGATTACTGTCATCATAGGATTTTATAGGTTGTGAAAATTGGTCTTTTGTATAGCATACATTTCTATGCTTATTTTGGTCTCCTTCCATGCCTTGATCAAGCTATTTTGTTTGTTTGCTCAGTTAATTTTTTCTCTTTATTGGTTTAGCAGTTATAGATTCTGTTTCTTTATAATAGTTTTTAATTAAAATTTTAACATGAAACACATATCAAAACATAATGTCTTTCTTCTCCAGAATTACACAAAAATTCTAGAAAATTTTAAGGAATTTCCTCAAATCTTTTATATTATTATTGTGAGCTTGTTTTTTAGTTGTATCTTATTTTGTTATCCACCAAAGTAGGCATAATTATAAATATTTGTCTACATTTTCTCATACGGCTACCAATTTCTTTGCAAATCATTGCTTTTGTATCTCAGAACTAACTTTGGAGAGGATTAACATTCTCTACAAGTTCCTCTAGTAAACATTTCTTGGTAATAACTGGTGCTGTGCGTGAGCTGATACGTATCAGTTAACAAGAACCAACTACTAGATTTTCAGCAATTTTGCAAGCTGGTTGTAAAACACAGCCATTATTAAAATTCGAGTTAGGTACGCTTGCAACTAAGTCAATTATATTTAAAAGAAAGGTAATAAATATTTAAAACTTAATCTTCTGAATTATTTTACTACATTTTTCTATGATCTATGGTCTTGAGATTGTTTATATCTATTCTATCTGTATGTTGGAAATATTATAAAATGGTGTATTAAGGCAAATCTCTTCCCAAATCTGTGTTCAGTGACCTTCATATTGGTAACACCTCCCTTCTCCACAGGCAGTGGTTAAAAATTTACCAGCACATTACCATGGATGATATATATGATTTTTTCTTTGTTTGAAAATCTCTTTATTTGACAGTCATTTTTAAAAGTAGTTTATCAGAGTATAAATCCTTGGTTGATAATTAAGTCCAAGATTAAGTTACCAGCAGGCTTGGTTCCCTCTGAGGGCTGTGAGAAAGAATCTGTTCCAAGCCTTTTGCCTAGCTTCTTATGGTTTTCTGGGAATCTTGAGTATTTTTTGGCTTGTAGAGGCATCACCCCAATCCGAGCCTTCACCTTCACATGGTGTTCTCCCTGCGTGTGTCTCTCCAAATTTCCAAACTTCCCCTCTTTATAAGGACACCAGTCATACTGGATTAGGGATTCATGCTACTCCACTATGACCTCATCTAACTAATTCCATCTGCAACAACCTTAATTCCAAATAAGAGCTCATTCTGATACATACTGGGCGCTAAGATTTCGAGATATGAATTTTGAGGGAATGCAACTCAACCTGTAACACCAACATAAAGTTTGCAAAAAACATTTCAACAAAAGATTATAGCAGTCATTTATGGTTATTGCCCATATCCATTATTTTCTTAGGTATTGCAAAATAGTGATTTTTTAATTCTATTATTTCTTCTGAATTCATTAGCTGGAATTCATCTGTAAAGAGAAACTTTCATCAATGATCTCACTAAATTGTTAGCACGTGAAAGGCAGGCTAAGTGCTTCTTTCCTTTTTGCCAGTTTTCAAAATAATGAGTCGGTGACTCAACAATCTCCTAAAGTGATCAATGATCATTTTTTAAAGTATACATATAAACGCATGGACTTTAATTTATTTGCTGTATTTTAAATAATTGTCACTGTCCCTTGTGATAAACTCATTGTCTCATTTCAGGGTAGTGTCTTTTTGAAACAAGACCAGTCATCTTTCAAAATTTCCTAACTTTCAAGGTCAGGCACGGTGGCTCATGCCTATAATCTCAGCACTTTGGGAGGCCGAGAAGGCTGAATCAGCTGAGGTCAGGAGTCTGAGACCAGCCTGGCCAACATGACGAAACCCTGTCTCTCCTAAAAATACAAAAATTAGCCGTGCGTAATGGTACACACCTGTAGTCCCAGCTACTAGGGAGGCTGAGGTGGGAGAATGGCTTGAACCCGGGAGGCAGAGGTTGCAGTGAGCCGAGATCGTGCCACTGCACCCTAGCCTGGGCAACAGAGCAATACTCTCTCAAATAAATAAAATAAAATAAAATAAAATAAAATAAAATAAAATAAAATAAAATAAAAATTCCNAATAAAATAAAATAAAATAAAATAAAATAAAATAAAATAAAATAAAAATTCCTAACTTTCTAACTGGACAAGTCATTTGGTCTTTTTTGCATATTTTATTACTCAGATCGGGAAACACCATTTCTTCAAGGAACTCTTTTGATAAAAGATAGTCTTTGAATACCACAATCTGGAATCTAGGGGTGTTCATTGCTACAGCACTGCCATTTCTTCTGGTTCCTTTCAGTGAAAAGAGCTAGACAGTATATATGTATGTGTGTGTGTGTGTATATATCTATGTGTATATGTGTGTGTGTGTGTGTGTGTGTGTATTTATTTATTTATTTTTCTGAGACCGTCCCACTCTGTCACCCAGCCTGGAGTGCAGTGACACGATCTCGACTCACTGCAACCTCCATCTCCTGGGTTCAAGTGATTCTCATGCCTCAGCCTCCCAAGTAGCTGGGATTGCAGGCATGTCACCAAGCCCTGCTAATTTTCTTATTTCTAGTGGAGACGGGGTTTTGCCATATTGCCCAGGCTGGTCTCAAACTCCAGGCCTCAAGTGATCTGCTCTACTTGGCCTCTGAAAATACTGGGATTACAGGTGTGAGCCACCGCACCTGGCCCAGAAAGCATATATATCTGTGTGTGTGTGTGTGTGTGTGTGTGTGTGTGTGTGGTTTCTTTCTCTAGTTTTTTTTTGTTTTTTTGCTTTTTTTTTTTTTGAGACAGAGTCTCACTCCATCACCCAGGCTGGAGTGCAGTGGTGTGATCTCGGCTCACTGCAAGTTCCGCCTCCCAGGTTCACACCATTCTCTTGCCTCAGCCTCCCGAGTAACTGGGACTACAGGCACCTGCCATCACGCCTGGCTAATTTTTTTATATTTTTAGTAGAGATGGGGTTTCACCATGTTGGCCAGGATGGTTTTGATCTCCTGACCTCGTGATCCGCCCACCTCAGCCTCCCAAAGTGCTGGGATTACAGGCATGAGCCACTGCGCCTGGCCCTATATATATATATATGTTTTGTTTTTTTTTTGAGACGGAGTCTCACTCTGTCGCCCAGGCGGGAGTGCAGTGGCCGGATCTCAGCTCACTGCAAGCTCCGCCTCCCGGCTTTACGCCATTCTCCTGCCTCAGCCTCCCGAGTAGCTGGGACTACAGGCGCCCGCCGCCTCGCCCGGCTAGTTTTTTGTATTTTTTAGTAGAGACGGGGTTTCACCGGGTTAGCCAGGATGGTCTCGATCTCCTGACCTCGTGATCCGCCCGTCTCGGCCTCCCAAAGTGCTGGGATTACAGGCTTGAGCCACCGCGCCCGGCCGGCCCTATATTTTTAAAATAAGAGAGAGAAAAACAAATCATGAGCTCATACTGGTATTTTCTATTCAAATGTAATATTGCAAGGCTTGTGCTTAACTGATCTGATGTCTATCTCTTCTCTTATGATAAAAAATCAATATTCGCAACATTAGCAGCATTGCTTATTTGCTTTATCCTACAATACACAAGAGATTCAAAACAGCAATACTAACATAATCATCAACAATAAGACAGCTAAAAACAGTTGAAGATTTTTTATTGTTTTCCCTTCATATATAGGGATCTACATTCAAAATGCTGTTTTGTAAGATCACTTGAAATTATTTTTCCCTGTGTAGGTGAAGACATCCATTTAGTATATCACTAGGTTCATTGTTTTAGTTTGTTTTTGACTTATAAGAATTTCTTTTTTTTAAACTTTTTATGTAGTTTTTTCCTCAGTTATGAAAAAAGAAATTATCCAGACATGGTGGCTCACGCCTGTAATCCCAAAACTTTGGGAGGCCGAGGCGGGTGGATCGCGAGGTCAGGAGATCGAGACCATGCTGGCTAACACGGTGAAACCCCGTCTCTACTAAAAACACAAAAATACAAAAATACAAAAAAAAAAAAAAAAAAAAAGCAGGGCGTGGTGGCAGGCGCCTGTAGCCCCAGCTACTCGGGAGGCTGAGGCAGGAGAAAGGTGTGAACCTGGGAGGTGGAGCTTGCAGTGAGCCGAGATCATGCCACTGTACTCCAGCCTGGGCGACAGAGCCAGACTCTGTCTCAAAAAAAAAAAAAAAAGAAAAAAGAATTAAATGATTTCAAAGTCAAAACTCTAAATAAGGGTACATTGTGAGAGATTTAACTTTCGTATCTGATCCCTTCCTATTGTCTTCTCCAGTCCCTCTACATAATCTTTTTCAAAAATAAATTTTTTTTAGTATCTCTATATCATTGAACTTCCATTAATCTAATCCTAATGTATCGATTACCTATATCCACTGTCCCCTTTCTCAAATGTAGCATATCATATCAGTGTCTCCTCCCCTTCCTTTCTCCCTTTCTTTCCTCTTTTCCTTCCTCTTTTCCTTCCCTCCTCTCTCCCTCCATCTATTTATTCTTTTCTTCTTTTTCTGTCTGTGTTTCTCTCAATATTATATTGTTGGGATCACTCCTTAATAGAAAAGAAATCTTCATTTCAGTTTCAAACTCTGCATAGCACTCCATTGTGTGTATGTATCACACTTTATTCAGTCGATTACTTATTAATGGAATTTGAGTTGCAACCAGTTCGTTGATATTACGAATAATGTTGAAATGAATAGCCTTGCACATGACTTTTCATATATTTGGTAGTGTATTTTGGGGCTGTCTCTCAGAAGTGGCATTCTTGGTTCAATAGGAAAATGCATATATGAAATTTTGCTAGATATTGTCAAACTCTTCTTCATCTAGTTTATAGCATTATGACTCAATATCAGTAATATGTGAGTGATTATAGCACCAATAGACTTTATTGTAAAACTTGGTGTTTTACCAATCAGTAAAGTGAAAAATGATATGTAAGGATAGTTCTACTTTGTGTTTCTTTTAATATAGGCAATGTTGATCATCTTTTCATGTTTTAGGGATTTCTATATTTATATTTCTGTGTAATTACTGTTCCTATATTTGCTAGTAATTCATTTTTTCTCAATTTCCAAAAGCTTTTAACATAATAGGGATATTAACTCATTGTTAGGTATATTGAGAATACATTTCCCTATCTGTCATGTATTTTGAAAAAATTTGCTTATTTTTTTGTACACATTTTTATTTTAATATTTTTCGGTATTTTGTTGCTTTTGGATTTTTATTAATAGTAAAGAGTTTCTGACTCTCAGGTTATACTGAAATTTGCCAATGTTTTCTTCTCATACTCAAATGTTTTCATTTTTCAATTTTTAATGTTTTTTTTTTTTTAGAGACAGGGTCTAGCTTGGTTACCACGCTGGAGTGCAGTGGTGTGAAATAGCTCACTGCATCCTCAAACTCCTGGGCTTAAGTGACCCACCCGCCTTGACCTTCTAAGTAGCTGGGACTACAGGAACATGGCACCATGCCTAGATAATTTTTAAAATTTTTTGTAGAGAGAGGCTCTTGCTATGGTGACCAGTCTGTTCCTGAACACTCAGCCTCAAACTATCCTCTCCCATCAGCCCCCCAAAGTACTGGGATTTCGGCATGTAATTCCAATGAAATCCTGTCATTTGCAACAAAATGGTTACAACAAAATATCATTTGGTTGCAACAAAATGTCATTTGCAAGAAAATGGTTGCAAATGACAGGATTTCATTCTTTTTATGGCTGAATAATTTTCCATTGTGTATATATGCCACATTTTCTTTATCAATTCACCCATTGATGGACAGGTTGATTTTATATCTTGACCCTTGTGAATAGGACTGCAATAAACATGAAAGTGCAGATATCTCTTTGATGTACTGATTTTCTTTCTTTTGGATATATACCTAGCAGAACATACACTGGGGAAAGGACATATATGAGCCACTGAGCCTGACTAATTTTTAATAAGTAGATATCAGATCTGTTTGGAATTTATCCTGGTCTAATGTGTGAAGAAAATGGATCCAATTCTATCATTTTTTAATATTACCAAGTGGCCAAAACATCACTTATTAAAAATTATTCTCTTTCTCACTGATTTGAGATACTAGCCTCAGTATATACTACATTGGATAGTATGTATTTGGGTCTCCTTCGGGATGCTCTCTATTGCATAGTCTCTCTGTTTTTGGTAGAAAGGTATTATACCATATTTTATATTTTGGTATGGCTGGCCACTTTCTGCCCCACTCCCTCCAGTTCTTCCTGTTAGCAAATTATCTGGATACTTGTGCTTATTTATTTTTCTAAATGAACTGTACAAATAACTTGCCTAGCACACAAAAACATCTGATAGTAATTTTATTGGGGACATATGAATTTATAAGTCAACTTGCGAATAATTTACATCTTTATAATGTAAAGTCATCAGTTTGTTCACGTTTACTTGTTTGTTTTCAGGAGTGTTTTATACACTTCCTCATAATTAATAAACCCTATGCTTTATGTACAACCTGTCAAGTTCATATGAATATTTTATTTTATGAGTGTTGTAAGTATGGTCTGTTTTTCCTATACATCTTCTAACTGACTGATTTTTTATATGAGGTCTGTTGTGTTCAATGTGTTAACTTTACTATATACTGCTACTTTACTAATTTCTTTTAATATTTATAATGTTTTGCATTGTTTCTTTTTGGGTTTTCACTTACAGGATCATATCATCTGCAAATAGAGATACCCATAATTTTATATCTTCTAGACTTATGTTTTCAATTGCCTTTTTTAAATTTAAAATTTATTTAAAATTTTAATTTCTAATTATTATGGGCACATGATAGCTGTACCTATTCGTGGGGTATATATGCCGTTTTGATACAGGCATACAATGTGTAATGATCAGGGTATTTGGGGTATCCATTATGTTAAGCAGTTATCATTTCTTCATGTTAGGAATATTCCAATTTTACTCTTTTAGTTATTTCTAAATATACAATAAATTATTAACTATAGCATCCTTATTTTGCTACTGAATACAAGATCCTATTTATTCTATCTAACTGTGTTTTTATACTCATTGACCATCTCCACTCTATTTTTCCCTCCCCATTACCTTTCCCAGTCTCTGGTAATCATCATTCTGCTTTCTATCTCCATGAGTTCAGTTTTCTTTTTCTTTCTTTTCTTTTTTAGTTCCCACATATGAGTGAGAACAGGCAATATTTGTCTCTCTGTGCCTGGCTTATTTCACTTAACATAATGTCCACCATCTCCATCTATATTGTTGCAAATGACAGATTTCATTCTTTTTATGATTGAATACTTTTCCATTGTGTATATCTACCACATTTTCTTTATCCATTCATCCATTGATGAGTACGTAGGTTGATTTTACATCTTGGGCTTTGTGAATAGCACTGCAATAAACATGGGAATACAGATATCTCTTTAGTAGAATGACTTTTTTTTCTTTTGGAGATACACCTAACAGAACATACACTGGGGAAAGGACAGTCTCTTCAATAAATAGTGCTGGGAAAACTAGATATCCAGATGCAGAAGGGTGAAACCTGACCCCTATCTTTTGCCTTATACAAAAATTAAATTAAAATGGATTAAACACTTAAATCTAAGACCTCAAACTATGAAATTGCTAGAAGAAAATATTGGGTAAACATTTCTGGACATTGGTCTGGGCAAAGATTTCTTGAGTAAGACCTCAAAAGTATAGGCAACCAAATCAAAAATGGACAAATAGGATCACATCAAGCTAAAAAGTTTCTGCACAGCAAAGGAAACTATCAACACAATAAAGAGACAACTAACAGAATGGAAGAAAACATTTGCAAACTACCCCTCTGACAAGTGATTAATAACCAAAATATATAAGGAGTTCAAACAACTCAATAGGAAAAAACCAATCTGATTAAAATCCGGGCAAAATATCTGAATAGACATTTTTCAAAAGAAGACATACAAATAGCCAAGTGTGTGGGAAAAATGCTCAACATCACTACTCACCAGAGAAATGCAAATCACAACTACAGTGAGATATCATCTCACCCCAGTTAAGAGGGTTTTTACCCAAAAGATTAGCAGTAACAAATGTTGGTGAGGAGGTGGAGAAAGAGTTATCCTAATACACTGTTGGCAGGAATTTAAATTAGTACAACCACTATGGAGAACAGTATGGAGGTTCCTCAAAAGACTAAAAAATTGGAAAAAAATAAAAAGCTGCATTAGCAGCTTTATGATTCAGATATCCCAATTGCTTTCTCTTTTACAACTACACTGGCTAATGCATCTAATGCAAATTGAGTAGTGCTGCAGATAGTGAATGTATTTTAAGGGGGGAAGTCTCTGATGTTTACCAACTGAGAAATATACTCATTTGGGGGCTGATGCCACGTGTATTAAAGTATCCATTGATTTCTACTCAATTTAATATTTTTAAAAATTGGCTGGGCACGGCAGCTCATGCCTGTAATCCCAGCATTTTAGGAAGCCAAGGCAGGTGGACCACTTCAGGTCATGAGTTCGAGACCAGCCTGGCCAACATAGCAAAACCCTGTCTCTACTAAAAATACTAAAATACGACAACTAAAAATACGACAACTAGCCAGGTGTGGTAGCACGCACCTGTAATCCCAGCTACTCCAGAGGCTGAAGCACGAGAATTGCTTGAACCTGGGAGGCAGAGGTTGCAGTGAGCTGAGATTGCGCCACTGCACTCCAGCCTTGGTGATGGGGTGAGAATGTGTCAAAAAAAAAAAAAAAAGATTCAATTAATGGTTGCTGAATTTAGTGATACAGTTTTTAGGTTTCTTATAAAGATGATAATGCTTTTTTCTTTCTAGTTCTATTAATATGATAATTGTGTAAATTTTCTCTTAATGTTGAACCACAGCTACATTCTTAAATAAACCCCTGTTAGTTACGTAATCCCAAATAATGTGTTACTTTTCAATGTGTTTCTGGATTCTGTTTGCTAATGTTTTATTTAAGAATTTTGCATCAAATATTTATAAGTGATACCAGACTATAGTTTTCATTTGAATATTAATATTATATTTGCTACATAAAGTGAATTTGGATTTTTTTTTCTTTTTACATGTTCTTTAATAGTTTTGGAAGCGTTAAGATGGGCAGATCTTTAAAAGGTCTTATAGAACTCCCCTGGGAAGCCGTATAGGTCTACTGCTTTTTTTGCAGGTGAATTCTTTACAACTGTCTCTATCTGTCTATGAAAAATGGTCTGTATAGTATTTTTATTTTGACTTAAATTTTGTAAACTATATTTTTAAGGAATTATTTATTTTTCTAGATTTTAAAATGGAATTGCATAGATATGTGCAAAATAGTCTCATGTAAAATAATTGATAGTTATTTTCCACTTGTCACTTCTACTTATCTGCACTTGTGGCTCCTTTCTCTGCTCTATTAGGTTACCTAATGATTTATCAACTTGCTTGCTTGACTTTTAATGTATGATTTCTACAGTTTTCTATCTTCTGACTCATTAATTGATTTTATTGTCATTTTCTTAATTATTTTTTCTTTTGGTTTATTTTTCATATTTTGCTTCGGTCTTCTAACATTTGAGTAATTTATTTATTTTTACTTTTCAGTTCTGCTTATATAGGTATTGAATTGCATATTTTTCCTCTGATAATTGCTTTTGCTATATTTCACTATTGGTATTTACAAGAAATTCTCCAATTATTGTTTTATATTTCTACTTTGACCTAAGAGTTGTTTACTAGCACGTTTTTAAATATTTGTAGGTAAAAATTTTTTAAAAATATATATTTTTTGTTTTATGACAATAGAGAGTTCCATCTGTAACGTTTTGATTTTTTTAGAATTATTGACGTTTTTACAGCACCCTTATATTCAGTCAGTTTTCACAAATGTTTTATAAGCACTCCAAAAACTTCTCTATAATTCAGGGCACAAGGGATAATATTTATCTATCTATATGATATTGATTATGCTGTTTACACCTTCTTTAGACTTTCTAAATTTGTGTCTATTTCAGTGAACTGCATATTGGCATACTAATATATCCCATTATTAGTGTGTCTATGTTTGTCTTCGTACCAACTATAGTACCTATTTATAGAAAATTTTGCTTTATATTATGTACAGAAATATTAATGCCTCATCATTTTGAATTGTAAACTTAGTGATTTAAAGTGTTTATTTGTCTCTTATTTTTTAGTCTGAATTTTACCTTCTTAGCTATCAAGTTCTTGACTGTTACTCTCTTTTTATTTACTTTTGTTTGGTATGAAAACTGGCATCTTTTATTTTTAACCTTTTGAATTTCTGTATGTTAGATGTGTCTTTGTATAAAGTGTAGGTTTGATTTTACTTTTTTAGTCAATCTAAAACATATTAGTCCTTTATTTTATTTTATTTATTTATTTTTTTTGAGACGGAGTCTCCCTCTGTCGCCCAGGCTGGAGTGCAGTGGCCGGATCTCAGCTCACTGCAAGCTCCGCCTCCCGGGTTTACGACATTTTCCTGCCTCAGCCTCCCGAGTAGCTGGAACTACAGGCGCCCGCCACCTCGCCCGACTAGTTTTTTGTTTGTTTGTTTGTTTGTTTTTGTTTTTGTTTTTGTTTTTTTTTGAGACGGAGTCTCGCTCTGTCGCCCGGGCTGGAGTGCAGTGGCCGGATTTCAGCTCACTGCAAGCTCCGCCTCCCGGGTTTACGCCATTCTCCTGCCTCAGCCTCCCAAGTAACTGGGACTACAGGCGCCCGCCATCTCGCCCGGCTAGTTTTTTGTATTTTTTAGTAGAGACGGAGTTTCACCGTGTTAGCCAGGCTAGTCTCGATCTCCTGACCTCGTGATCCGCCCGTCTCGGCCTCCCAAAGTGCTGGGATTACAGGCTTGAGCCACCGCGCCCGGCATAAACATATTGGTCCTTTAATTTGTGAGTTATGATTATTTGTATTTATTAACAACTGTGATATATTTGGTCTCGATTCTGTTCTTTATCAAGCTCTAAAATTTTTCTCTAGATTGTTTTTGTATCCTCCCCCCTCCTTTCTCTCCTTCTCTCTCCCCCTCTTAGGCATTAATGTTGATATTTAGGAAGATTTTATTTTTTGTTCTAATAATTGCCATTATATTATTCCCTTATATAGTATCTCTTCTTTCAAGATACTTTCTTCTATTTATTTCTTACAATAAGCGCTACTAAAAATAGCTAAAACCCTTTTCTTTTCTTCTTCTTTCTTCCCCCAATCATCTAAATTCCAACTATATTCCTAAACTCTCAACATTGAATCTACTTCTTCTCCCCACCAATTTAAATAGTTGCAATATATCATAGTTGGAAGAGCCAATATCATTTACATATATCCATTTGTCCTTATTGCCATTATTTAACCTTAGTCATATAACTGAATATGTTTAATGCTCACAACCATTTTAATATTGTTTTTGGTAGTGTGAAGCTTATTCTTCGGTAGATTATTGAGGAAAAACTTGTAAGTGTAGTATTTCCTGAATTCTTGCATATTCACAACAATTTGTATTGTGTTTCACAAATTCTTTGAATTTCTTAAATTACTTTAGGAACTTCTGGTTTAAAGCATTGTAGTCAACAAGTCTATTGCTAATCTAATTTTTAAAACCCTTTTGCTTGGTATTTTTACCTGTATTCCCAAAAGATGTTTTATTTTCAGTAGATGAGACTTTTGCTAGAATATACCTTTACATTGGTCATTCAAGGTTGATTATCTCAGGTAACTTGTAACTTGAAATCTTTAATTTTAGGAAAGTACTCTTGGTTATGGTTTTTCATATTTGTAGTTTTCTGTTTGGTCTTACGCTTCTAACACTCTTTTTGCATATATGTTGCATTTTCTTCGTCTATTGTCAGTATCACTTTCAAAAACAAAGAAAAAATCTTTCTTCATATATGTTTAATTTATCTTTGCTTTTGCTTTCTACTCTCTAGTTCACTTACTGTACTTTCAGTCCATCCATCTTCTTTTGTGTCCCTTGTGGTCTTTCTTAACTTAATTTTTATTTCTTTGTAGAATTCTTACCTGAGCTTTGTCAGCTACAGCAGCCTAGCTACCTCCTTTATTAACTTTTCTAATTATGATGTGTGTTGTTCTGCTCTAATATTTTTTCATAATTACATTTAACTTGAAATAATAGGTTCATCAGCTTTGTCCCAAATGTATATACTTTTTTCTCATGTGTCATCATTTTCTTACTGTGATTTGTGGATCATTATCCTTTTCTTACTGTATCTTGATGTGGGGTTCAATCACCCTCCTTTTCTTCTTGCCCATGCTTAAGTGACATGGGGTTTCTTAACACTTTCACATCACAGGCTCTTGGGATGGGCCAGAATAGCTTCCCTAGCTTCACTGTCCTTAGACTTCCTCTTCTGTTATATTATAAAGTAATAAAAATATGCCCTCTCACTGCATGTACATCTTCAGTAGTATGCATCACCAGTTCTTCTCATTTTTTTTTTCACTATTATCTGAATGCTCTGTATCCATGTCTAACTCCTCTCACGCAATACTTCTGTCTTCTACTCCCAGCAGTTTCTTTTTTGTATAGGGTTACAGTCTTCTGGGAGAGTTCTTTCATTGGGCATTTCCAAAGCCTTGAGAGCTCAGACACCCTAGCACCTTTCAGTTTCCTTGTATTCATTACATTGGAACCCGCAAAGGCCCCTCTCAGTTTCAACTCTTGTTGCCACAGCTGCCTTCAGAGTCCTCCAGTTTGAATACAGAAACATTCTTCTGAGAGTGAGCATTTTTTGGTGATTTCTGTGTTTTCCGAATCTTGAGATTCGGACATAAATGTTACCTTTATTGTCTCTCACACAACTGCTACTCCTTCATGGGTTTTACTACTAAATGATTTGGCCCCACTCATTCACATTCTAGATTTTGAGGTGATACCTTATCACCTGGATTTATTTTCTGTGGGTTGCTGTTGTTATGAGCCTAGTTGCTGTGTGTGTGTGTGTGTGCGCGCGGGTGTGTGTGTGTATGAGGAAATTTATTCAGAAGCAAAAATCATGCTGCTGTTACTGCCTCAACCACTGCCACTGTCTTTGAGGTGTATAATATGTATGATAATTTTGGATTATGAATGTATGATCAATTGTGACTTTGTGGAATCCTGGAAATCCTAGTATGAGGGTCCATACCTCCATAAATGTGTGCTTGATTCTGACATACCCCAGTTTACTGCCAACCAAGGATTAAGCTAAATTAATTTCTCAGTTTATGTTTTCCTGGATCATGCAGCTATTATAAATTAAAGCCCTAAAACTAGATATAGTTAGTCCTATTGATAAGATACTCCTCTCAGGGAGCCTTATCTACTCAGAGCTAAGCTTATTTTCCTTGTTTGCCTTTGCCATCGGGTGGATTTTGTTTTTTCCAATCTACTCATTCACTGAGTTGTTTCAGGTTTTGAGAAATGAGGAGATTCTGTTCCAGCTCCATACCTTGTATGAGTCCAAGAATGTGTCACCTATTCCTAGGTAGTGGATTATTAATAAACAAACCTTTTAGTTAACAAGATTGGCAAACACTCCCAGGGCTCTAGTAGGTTTAGCTTCAGTGTACCATTTTTTTTTTTTTCCAGCTGTCACTTCAGTTTTAATCCCTGGGCATTTTCCTTACTTTGCTATGAGCTCAGCTATGTGTTGATTTGAAAAATATATTTATTAGATTTTATCCATCACCTCTGTATTTTGGGGATTGCTGAGGTCTGTGTCAAAGCATCTAGTTAATCATATTGCTACAGATGAAAGTCTTGATTCATAATTCAGCCAGACTAATTTACACTCATTGCTCTTTCCTAGGCAATTATGAGATCCTTATTTCTTCTTATTCTATCTTCCGGTCTTTCACACACTGCATTTCAATCCTACAAATTGATGCATAACGTTTTATAAATCACTGCAGTAATCCTGTCTTTCTAAAAATTTAATCGTATGCTTAATGCCTACAGATGCTTTAGTTTGATATTCAAAATTACCTACTGTCTGGCTTTCACCCACCATTGCTAGTTTGTCTCTTTACTTTGTGTCCCTTACAATTCAGCCAAACTAAATTGTTTGCAGTCTCTAATGAATAACAACTTTTATTCCAAAGTAGTTTTGTTCACACTGCTTTCTTTACCTGAAATACCCATTCCTATATTCCTATGTTTCTAAATCCCTGTGGCAGTGCCAATGTGATATCATCCATCGGTAGGATTGGCATGAAACAGATTAGTTCATTTTTCATCTCTGCTGCTTCCCAGATGTGTGGTCTGAACCTCAATTTCCTTGTCTGTGGAACAGGGAAAACATTTCGCTAGTTATATGAGGTAATTGCTGTGAAAGTGGAATGTGAAAATATATGTAAATGTATTCTGTAAACTGAAAAAATGCTATAAAATTACAAGTATTAATTTGATTTTTCTTTGCCTTACACATTCTTTAAACCCAAGTTCAAATGTCACATCCTTCCTGAAACTTTTCCTAAGTCCTCACTAATGCAGTTAACATTTCATCAATACATGCACATTTTACTTTGTATTGTTAATTGTTCCTAGCTCTTATATTAGCTGTTAGAATGTAAATTTCCAGGAACCATGTCTAACTACTCTCACACAATTCCTTGAATAATGTAGGTATTCAATAAATATTATTTGAATATTGAGTTCTCATGAACAGCAATTAAGGGTATGTCCAAAATGTGCCAGCACTTTAATGGTGATTTATTAAATAACTCATTTGTATGCTTAAATTATTTATAACTATTAAACCCCTTCTTAAAGTA
Source organism: Theropithecus gelada (assembly GCF_003255815.1). NCBI lineage: Eukaryota > Metazoa > Chordata > Mammalia > Primates > Cercopithecidae > Theropithecus > Theropithecus gelada. The sequence continues at coordinate 112,303,006 of NC_037689.1, read as the reverse complement.
ACCTCCATTTCTCAATTTTTTAAAACTAGAACTTGTGGCAAGTTTTTTTTTTTTTTTTTTTTTTTTTTTCTCAGTCTTTTGGTATAGCAGATGTGGTAGACTGATTTATTCAATAACTGTTTCAACTCTTAAAGTATCTTCTTGAATGGCAGACACTGGAAAATTATACGTTACATTTCCAGTCTCCCTTGTAGTTAAGGTTCCAGGTTTTAATGATGTCACATATGCAAAAATATCCAAGCATCCTAATTTTAGTATATTATTAAGATTTGAGTTTTTCTTCTACTTCGAGTTGCACGTACAAAAACAACAAAGTATCAGTTAGCTAGAATGGCCTCAAGTAGGTAGTGTGAAACTTACATATGTAAATCTCTATTTTACCTAAGCTCTGTTGCCTTGCTTTACTCTTCTGATATTATTAATGTAATGAAAGTAACCTGGAAAGGATCAGGAAACACAGAAAATGAGTTATAAAAATACTAAAAAATAATCAGTATACAATGAAGAAGATAGACATAGGTAGTCAAAACAAAAACAAAAAATTGGATGATAATCACCATTTGATTATGGCTAGCCTATCAAGTGACCTTCCACTGTTTTTATACAGCAACTCTTTTAAATGTTAAAGAAGAATTTGATGCAACAAGAAGTATACCTAAAGCTATATGCCTACCTTTTGGGTCATTTACGCCAACGATAAAATGGGTGATGATCAGAATGTTTTGTCTGTGCACAAAATCTTTTTGGAACATCTGATGCTTTGCACATGCAATCTTCATGCTCAATTAGACATGCAACTGTGTATACAAAATCCTGTTGCAAATTGCACTCAACTGCTTAAATAGCTCTTTGGAAAACAACTTCTATTTATTTTCATGTAAGACTTCACCTTATATCATGCCAAGAGGCATTCTTAGAAATTTTCTCTCAGCACAATTGCCAGCAGTTTTGCAGGACAAGGGGAATGTACATCAATTTTCTCTAAGGGGAGGACAGAACAATGCAAGTGTGTACGTCAGGCAGAACAGAATTTAATGAGTTAAATCCTTTTTCAAGAGAGCTTACTTTTTATGCCTCTACAAGAGCCTTAATAACCACAGGCAAATAATCTCACTCAAAATCCTTGATAAAAAGAATGCCACAATAGCTCAGAAAGGATTGATGAATGTTTGAAAGCCTTTTATTAGAATTCTGCAAATTGGGAACACTTCTGTGAACAAACCTCCCAAAGCAAGAATTTTTCATTTGACTGCCAGAGTAAGCAGAACAGCACTAGCCTCATTCTGTGTGTAATGACAAAGAGATACCTTTTTGTAATATGGAAGCCTTATAGTAGCTTTGCTTATTTTATCTTTGATCATTGCCTTTAGCCCTGATTTGGTCTTGCTCTGATCTTGTTGAGCTAGCTAGCTGAATAGAAAGCCATCACTATATTTTTTAGTTTTTTCTATCTACCAGACACATCCATTGCAATTATTCTACCCCCAAGTAACTCACTACACAGTAATCTGACAGGCTTGCATGAAAAATCCAGCTCTACACCTACACATAAACATGGGAACAATAGACACTGTGGACTATTATTACATAGGGGAAGGTAGGGAGAGGGGTGTGAGTTGAAAAACTATCTATTAGGTACTATGTGCACTACCTGGGTGCAACATACCCATGTAATGAACCTATACATATATCCCTTGCATCTAAGTTAAAATTAAAAAAAAAAAAAATTCAGCTGTGCCACTTAGCATGGCTTTGGGAAGATTACTTATGCACACTGAACTTCAGTTACCTCCACTGGTAACTATATTATAAAGTGCCTATTCCAGTGGGTTGTTTTGTGGACTAAATGAAGCTAAAGATCTGTAAAGCAGCTAGCATGTTGACTGCTATTATAATAAAAGCTAATTAATGATAGTTTCATTCCATTTTTCTTTTATCCACAGGCATGACCTTCAGTGTGTAACACGGGATCCACTACAAGTCTTTGGGCGGTGTTATTACAGGTATTTGTTGTATGACGTAAATGTGTATGGTGAACTATCTTTAATCATAATCAAGTGGTTGTTTAGAACTCCTGAAGAAAGGAAGCTACTTGCCAGAAGATACGTGTCACATACAAATCTCAGTGCACGGGGTGGAATTTTCTAAGGATGTCATTGCTTTCACCTATTTTCAAATTAAGACAAGAAATCTCTATGAATGTAAATCTATCAACTGTTGTGGCACCAAATAATTCCAAGCCAAAATTCATTTAATGACCATAGAATCTTAATAAGATAGGCACAGAAGTATGTGCAAAGAGCACTTGCTCTTAAATCACTTTTTTTCACTTTCTCTCCCAATATTTCTGGCTCAGGTGCTAAGAAATATTTATTAAAGACAATCCACAGTTTAAAATCACCTCAGTAGACATTGCAAATTATACTTTCTACTGTAATAAAGGAGAGATTTGGTCACAAATCACTTCTGTGAACCACATCTTTATGGATTCTAAATTAATTAAATCAGAAAGTCTGATCGTCTCCAGAAATCCATAGAGGAAGAAAATACTTCTTCTTAGACAAAGGAGTTCTTAAAAATTTAAAACCAAGCTTTAAAACCTAAAACTTACCATATCAGAGTGGCTTGGCCAGATAAAGCAGTCAAGAGGAAAAGATCTGAAACTGGGAACTTAGGATACCTGGGCTCCAAGTCTATGATAGTAAATTTATATGCCCACAGGGGACAGAGACATCATGGAAATGAGTAACCTGGGCCAAATGCAGGGTCACACGAAATGGTGAAGCTGAGAGTACATCTAATGGGATGGCAGTTACTTGCCTCTAACAAATTGTTGTGTTGTGAGAATATGAGTCCAATATTTTTATATGTTCCAATATTTAACAAAACTTGACAGCCAGATATTTATGCGAATTCTCCCATTTTTTACATATTGCCAAATAGTTTGAATCTTTTTATAATTTTGTGTGGACCAAGCATATTACATTTGCTGGGTTGGCCACTGTATGACTGTAGCTCTTGATCCTGTTTAATCATCGATTAGCTGTCTGATACTGGGCAAGTTTTCTAAGTTCTTTGTGTCCCAATTTTCTTGTTCTCCATATGGGGTAGACTAGGAGCAGACAAACTATGGCCTGTTTTGTGAATAAGGCTTTATTAGAACACAGCCACACCCATTTGTTTACATATGTCTATGGCTCCTTCAATGTTACAACAACAGATTTGAGTAGTTGTAATGGGGTCATATGGTCCACAAAGCCTAAAATATTTAATATTTGACCCTTGATAAAAATTTTTGTCAACTACTAGGGGAGATCATTGCTTCCTTATGTACCGAAAGTGTTGCTGAAAGTAGGATAAAGTAGCAAGTTCCAAATATGCACTCACATGTGAAAATTCCTTAAAAAAAAGATTATGAAAATTAGTTGTGGTAGATTGCATTATTGGCCCCTATCATTTGACTTCTGTGTCCATTTATTTTTTGTTTTTTGTTTTTTTTTTTAAATTTAAAGAGGAAAGAGGTTTAATTGACTCACAGTTCGACATGGCTTGGAAGGCCTCACGCCTCACACTCGTGGTAGATGAAGGGGAAGCAAGACACATCTTACATGGCAGCAGGCAGGAGAGCATGTGCAGGCGAACTCCCATTTATAGAACCATCAGATCTCATGAGACTTATTCACTACCAGGAGAACAGTATGGAGGAACTGCAGCTCCCCTCCCCCACCCCATGATTCAATAACCTCCACCTGGCCCCACCTTCCACAGGGGATTGTTACAATTCAAGGTGAGATTTGGGTGGAGACATAGCCAAATCATATCATATAGGGAGTGAGATTTTTTAAAAATATCAAGAATAGCACAGATATTTTAAATTTCACACAGAAAAGCACATTTTCACATGAATCAATAAAAGTATATTTTTATCTTGTCATTATTGTGAAATTCTAATAGAAATCAGTAAAGATGAGGGCTGAGAAAAGATATTCCTTACTTCAAAATGTGGACTTAGTTGCTCCTTTATCCATGTTCCCACTGCAGCGTGTATGGAACTGCAGTGCCTTGCTGCCTGATTCTGGGCTCAGGCTTGTGATTTTCTCTGGCCAGTTGGGCATTAGCAGATAGGACACAAACAGGTTCAAAAAAGGATGTATGGATTGGTGCTTACTTTTTTCCCTCTTTATCATCAGCAGGAGGACATACCTGAACCTAGCCTTTTAGAGTAGTGGTTGGAAAACTTTTTCGGTAAAGGCCCAGGTAATAAATATTTTAGGCTTTATGGGTCATATGGTCTCTGTTGCCATGACTTCACTCTGCTGTTGTGGTACAAAAACAACCATACATGGCCGGGCGCGGTGGCTCAAGCCTGTAATCCCAGCACTTTGGGAGGCCGAGACGGGCGGATCACAAGGTCAGGAGATCGAGACCATCCTGGCTACCCCGGCGAAACCCCGTCTCTACTAAAAAATACAAAAAACTAGCCGGGCGCGGTGGCGGGCGCCTGTAGTCCCAGCTACTCGGGAGGCTGAGGCAGGAGAATGGCGTAAACCCGGGAGGCGGAGCTTGTAGTGAGCTGAAATCCGGCCACTGCACTCCAGCCTGGGCGAGACTCCGTCTCAAAAAAAAAAAAAACAAAAACAAAAAAACACAACCATACACAATACATTTAAAAAAATGGGCAGGTCTGGGTTCCAATGAAATGTTAGTTACAAAAACAGGTAGTGGGGTGAATTTGGTTTGCTAATCCGTATACTGGAGGAAAAGAGTCAGGGAGCAAAACTCACTCATCCTACCCACCCCAACCGTGATAGCGACCAGTCGTCTAACCCACAAATAGATGAGCAAATCCAGACAAATAGAACTGCCCAGCCCAGTCTCAGATGCACGAACAATTAGTGCTTATTATTGTTTGCCGCTGGGATCTTGACGTTCGTCGTTTTTTACACAGCAAAAGCTAACTGATTCTCTATTACATTATTAAATAGTAATCTAAAGCAGAAGAAACACCTGTGTAGAGTTATACAAACCATACAGACACACATACAATGGAATTAACTTGTGTTCATAAACACTTTGTGTCTACTAATAAGACTAGCTATTATTTATATATTGCTTACTATGATTGAAGCAATGTGCTAAGCACCATTTTATGATCACTAATCCTCAAAACTGATCAGTAATGTAGGTTCTTTTATCATCCCCATTTATCAGATAAGGAAACTAAGGCTCAGGGAGTAAAATAAACTTGGCCAAAGTTGTACAGATGTAGCAGAGCTGGATCAATCTCTAAATATATTTCTTTTTAAAATTATTTTTTTAAAAACTGACATACAAAATTGTATGTATTTATTGTGTACAACACGATGTCTCGAAATGTATATACATTGTAGAATGGTTAAATTTAGCTAGTTAACAAATGGATTACCTGATGTAGTTCTCCTTTATTGTGAGAACCCTTAACATCCACTCTCTTTGCATTTTCTAAGAATATAACACATTGTCGTTCACTATAGTCACCATGCAGTACAATAGAGCAGGGGTCCGCAACCCCTGGGCTGCAGACTGGTATGTGTTGGTGACCTATTAGGAATCGGGCCTCACAGCAGGAGGTGAGTGGTGGGCAAGCAAGCATTACCACCTGAGCTCTGCCTCCTTTCAGATCAGTGGCGACATTAGATTCCCATAGGAGCACGAACCCTATTGTGAACTTCACACGCGAGGGACCCAGGTTGTGTACTCCTTATGAGAATCTAACTAATACCTGATGATCTGAGGTGGGACAGTTTCATCCTGAAACCATCTCCTTCATCTCCATCTGTGGAAAAAAATTGTCTTCCATGAAACCGGTCCCTAGTGCCAAAAAAATTGGGGATTGATACAATAGAGCTGTTGAACTTATTCCTCCTAACTAACTGTAATTATGTATCCTTTGACTAACACCTCTCCAACCTACTCTCCCCTCTAACCACCCCAGCTTCTGGTAACCACCATTCTACTCTACTTCTATGAAATCAACTATTTTAGATTCTACATACGAGTGAGATAACTGAGTATTTGCATTTCTGTGCCTGGCTTATTTTACTTAACATTGTATCTTCCAGATTCATCCATGTTTTTGCAAATGACAGGATTTCCTTCTTTTTTTTATGGCCAAATAGTATTACGTTGTGTATAAATACCACATCTTCTTTATCCATTCATCCGTTGATGGATATTTAGGTTGATTTCATATCTTGGCTATTGTGAGTAGTGTTGCAATGAACATAAGAGTGCAGACATATTCTTTGACATACTTATTTTCTTTTCTTTGGATATATGCCCAGTAGTATCTAAAAGTCTGAAAGACCAGATACACTGTAGATATCCGAAAACTCGAATAACACTTCTTCGTTCAATATAATCATTTTATTTCCTTCCAGTATAATTTTTAAAGTATATCTTAAGTTAACAAAGTGTTTGTAAACATCTTGATGGAAGTAAAACTCTCATTAAAACACAATCGATTAAAACATTTCTTACCTTTCAGGAGGAAACTCAGGCATAAATGAAAACAATACACTTTCGCTGGGAGTCATCAATAGAAGAGCTTTTTAGTGCCTGTGCCAAAATTTGATCTTGTACTCTGAGTAAAATGATAGGTTAATTTGAACTTGTACGTGATAGCTTAATATAATTTCTTTGTTCTACTTTACATGAGATTTGTACATTTAGAACTTGTATATTTGTTTATGTTACCTCTCAGCTAAATATATAAAAATATCAGACCCTATCTCCCAGTTAGTCTGGTCAGTCTGCCTTAGGAAACAAAACAAAACAAAACAAGCAAACAGTGCTACAATTAGGAAGAACAAATATATTAAGGAGTAATTAACTCGCAAGCCCTTGATTAGAGCAAAATTTAAATAGTAAAAATAAGTGAGTCTAAAAATTCAGCAAATATTAAGGTATCAAAGCCAGCTTTATATACATATTTTTCTTTATCTGGTCTCTGAACCTGAGCTCAGATTCTGATCTGAGTAGTGGCTATAGTTTTTTTAAAAAAAACATGTTCATATAACCAAAGAATTTTACTAAATTCTACTTTGATTCTACAATTTAGTTGTTTGATCTTAAGCAAGCCACTTAACCTCTCTGAGTCTGAAACTCCTAATCTTTACAATAGAGATGATAATAATAGTACCTACTTTTTTAGAGTTGCTATGAAAATTAAAAAGCTGAGGGATATAAAGTGCCAAGTAGAGTCAGTGTCTGGCACACACGTAACGATCCCTCATTAGTTGTTTGTTGAATGTTATTTTGTTGCTGAAATCAGTGGTAGTCAGTGTGGCTGCTTAACCTTTATTTACACAGCATTAATGGTACTTCAAGTGAAACAATAATTAAATATATGATTCGGTAAATAATATATGTGGATTGGTTGTGCATTTGATTACTTTCCCTTATGTAGAGGATATGAGGATGTAAATAGTTATGCTTCCACAGGACCATTGACTCCAATAATAAACTCATAAATTCATTTTGGTGACAGTAAAAGTTTTTTGAGACACATGAAAGCTTATAATGTGATTCATTTGACTTGTCTCCTGAATGATAAATTATAATCTATTGTATGCTCTCTGGTTATAGTGTCTAAGGAATAATTATAATGAAGTGATAATAGTGACAGGCAAAGCAGATTTGATAATTTTAAAACACACAAACATATTTTAAATGAAATATTTGATAAATTAAGACAATACACCAATTTGTCATTACTTTTAATCTGATGACCACATAATAGGAAGGCAGCATAGTGAAGCATTTTGGAAAAAATCTAGAATATTTTGAGCATCAAACATGACTATAGTCCACCACTTATTAGCTGTGTGATCTTGGGCAAGTTATTATATCCATATGTTCCTGATTTCTGTGAGAACCAATCACTCTTCATTCTTTCATTTAACAAATATGATTGAATAACACTATATGATATACACTATGGAAAAAAGTGGAGAAAAGGAACAACGTTTATATACATATGTCATGCCTTCCTTAAAAAGTGTTTAGCAGTGTCTGGTACTTCTTTTGCTTAAAAAACAATTTTATTCTCATTAAACTATCTGCTACTAATTGCAAATTGTTGCAAACCTTCAGGGTCAGTTATGGGTAAAGAGATTAAAATGGTCTGCCCGTGTTAAATACTCAATAATAAAGTATCTTCCAACCCAGTGGTAGGGACCTCTGAATCATTTATTTTCAGCACATAAAAATATCTATCCAGAAAGAAGTTGCATTGCATATCTTCTGCTGCTGCCTATTCTAAGATGACAACATTCAAGCCATTTGAGTCAGCCACATAATTAGCATGTACTTTGTATAGGAGTTTCAATATGAGACCATACCTGCTCTCCAACAAACTTTCTGTGGTATTTTGTATGGAATAGTGAGAATGCTCAATGACAATATTGAATGACAAACTCCAACGATAACATAATAATATTGTCATTTTGTTTAAAATATAACTTCTTCCCAGTTGTACTGTCCCGTCATTCTGTCAGATAGTAAGATTAAGTAAGAAATTGTTTCTTCAATCCGGGTATGGTGGCTCACACCTGTAATCCTAGCACTTTGAGAGGCCGAGGTAGGAGGATCGTTTGAGCTCAGGAGTTCAAGACCAGCATGGGCAACATAGTGAGACCCTGTCTCTATCTAAAAAAATAAAAATTAAAACATTAAAATTAAAAAAAAAAGTTTCTTCAAAACTATTTTCTATCTGATAAATTGGCATGTTTGTACAATAATTGTATGCTTGTTTAATTAAATATACTGTGTAATTGATACCAATATTATCTATCTATCTATCTATCTATCTATCTATCTATCTATCTATACATCTCCCTTTCTATCTTAGTGGTGTAATAGGAAGGAAATCTATTTCAGCATGTTGTTAACTGATATCTGAAGAATAAATAAATTTTTACCAGCTTTGAATTGGAAAAGGGAGAGGAGCAAAATAAGATAGCAACTTGTACAAAGGTATTGGAGGTGGAGTGTTCAGTGGGAGGATAAAGACCAGCAAGACATGAAATTTAGAGAGGCAGTTAAGGACCCCAAATCATGCACAACCCTGTATGGTGAGTCACTAAAGGGTTTTAGGTGAGACATGTCATGATGCAATTTTCCTGCCCTATGTTGCTTCTCCATTCAGAACAATTTCACTTTTAAATGTGTTAAGACTTTTTGCTGAACCATTTTTTCACAGTAATCAGTATTATTTCTGTCAACCACAAAATGATCTTTTTCTCCTTTGTCTTCTAGTGTTCCCGTGTATGTTTGGTTCTGAAATGTACCAGACATGAATTACTTCTAATAAACACTTGTAGTTATTAAATCCTTTACTTACAGGTAAACACTAATTTTTTAGCTGTAAAAACTGATTGATCTTTTCATTTCTTCCCTCCCCATGTACCAGGGCATTAAAGAAGCATCCAAGATGCAAATGAGTTTTTAAGGAAAGCACGCTCATGCAGAATTAAGTGAGAGTTAGAAAATAAGCAAACTGAACATTTTAATATACAATTTTTAATGCTGTAAGTTCCTTTTTAATCTATTGCTTTTCATACAAAATTGACTATTTTTATGTATTTCTTTTTATTCCAGCAAAAATTTGATATAATAATTTCTGTACATTCTGCTCCTCCCTCCTTCTTCTAGTTCTTATTCCTTCTTGACTCAGTGAGGGATACTGTCTTGTTCTCTGTGACCTCCTTATCACTTGCTTTCTTTGCTTCTCTTCTCCGTGTAAATCAAGCAATATCCTTCCTCTGTACCCCTCTAAAGCCATTTCCTCTGTCCTTCCAGTGGCAGGAATCCTCACTAGAATCAACTCACAACATTTCTACCCATTCTTCACTGAGGGTAAAAAATCGTATCTGAAACTTCAAGTCGATTCAATGGGAGACTAGATATATATATCATACTTGCTATATATTTATCCTAATAAGATTTTCTCATCATACATTGTCTCCATTGTTAAGATCATCTATTTTAGGTAAATTTGCTTTGCTCAATTTCTTTTTTTTTTTTTTTTTTTTGAGACGGAGTCTCACTGTGTCTCCCAGGCTGGAGTGCAGTGGCGCGATCTCGGCTCACTGCAAGCTCCGCCCCCCGGGTTCACGCCATTCTCCCGCCTCAGCCTCCCGAGTAGCTGGGACTACAGGCGTCCGCTACCGCGCCCGGCTAGGTTTTTGTATTTTTAGTAGAGACGGGGTTTCACCGTGTTCGCCAGGATGGTCTCGATCTCCTGACCTTGTGATCCACCCGCCTCGGCCTCCCAAAGTGCTGGGATTACAGGCTTGAGCCACCGCGCCCGGCCGCTTTGCTCAATTTCAATTTGGTGTTGTTTTGTTTTCCCTAGTGTATACAGTTTGTTAATTTATAGTAAATGAAGGTATGTGGGCTTGATGGGGGATAAAAAAATAGAGAAAGAGATTGGTATTATTATATCTTCAGGAGGTAAGAGGTAGCCACTGACGCTACATATTCAATGTTTTAACAGTTGTAATGATAAGAAGAATACTCATCTTAATTCTGAAGTAATAAGATTAGATGACTGGAGAGAGGAATTTTTATAATCTCCCCTTTTTGCAATATCTTACTGGAGCATTTCTCTGTAACAAGATTCACACTCCTTTCCTTTATTTTATCCTCTTAAATCTCTCCTGGGTTGCTGAAAGAAGACACTCTTGGAACTGAGGTGATAATGAGTACTTGTATGATCAAGTACCTGATAACATGTCTATTTCAATCAACTCAATGTCTTAGCTTACAAGGGATGAAAAAATGAAAACATTTAGGCTCAGCAGCAAACGTGGGTAAGTGATATTTGGGGTCAAAATAGCCTTTCAGGTGTCTTACAATTTCTAGCATTTGTACTGACATGCATAAATAGAAAGTTGAATTTTGTACATTATTTGTTCATAGCAAAAAAAAGAATAGTTGGGCTTACTTGCATAAATCAAATAAAATCACAAAGATAAAAATCATCTCTGAAGGAAGAACATAAACCCCGTCAAATAAAGAAGTAGAAAACTAAGTGTAGTTAGTAACCAGGGCAATAGCTAAGTCTGCATCTAGCCACAGCCATCTTGTAGGCTTTATCAAAGAGGTAGAACATAGAATGGAAAATCATTGGAAAATCATTGATCCTTTTCAGTGAAAAACTGAGCTCTACTTTTTCATTCCACACAATAATCATTTTCCTGTGAATGCTTAAAGTTTAATCAACCTTTCCAAATTGACATTTAATGCGCATTTAAAATGTACACAGTTAAAGCATATTTTAGTTCATTTTATCCAGTGAATGTAGAACTTTAGCTCTAGAAAAATGAAATGAAAAGAGATCAGCATCACAAAAAGAAATCGTTTTCAAATTATGTTCTGGAAGTTTGTGTAAATGGGGTAACAGTATTTTGCACTCAAAATTTATATTAAGCAAAATGTATGACAATGCATGAAATTAATACATACAAGAAACTCTCATTTGTAACCCCCGTCTTACCCAAATTAATTCCCAAATTGAGTACAAAATTATGTTTTATAATCTGACAAGGGAACCTCAGGTTAGCTTGGCAAACTTGTACTGTGGATAAATCAAGATTGAAATTTCAAAAGTAAGATCCTAAGATTCTGTTTTAAATGCAGTGAGGCATCCTGTGTGAAATGTGATCTCTTTCTGTCCTATTTGCTTCTCCATAAAGGTCTGATAAACTAAATGTTCCTGGGAAAGCTAAGCAAAATTACTGCAGATAGGTGCTGGTGCTCTTTTAACTTAAAGCTATGGCCAAGTTGTAGGAAAAGATAAGTGAGGGCATCAAATAGAAAGCAAGGTGAGGGCAACTAGAAGAATAGAAAGAGAAAGGGAATGATAGAGTGGGAGGTAGAGGTTTAGAAAAAAGAGATACTGTCACCTTTAAGCACACTTTCCAGGTTTTCATCACTTAAACTTGTTGGAGACTCTGTCCTTTCTCCTGCTGAAAACAGACAGCTCCTTTACCTCTAGATTTTTTTCTGAAGGCTACCTGCCTAGACTTCTGGTGGCCCCAATTTCCACCTTCATCTTCTGCTAACCTGACTGTATAGCCTTGCAACTGCCCTTTGGAACCTCTAATGTTGTCTGATTCCTGCTGCTTTTAAAGGCTCAGCATTTTATTTGTAAAAGGGACTCAGTGAGCACTCCAGTCTTCCAAAAAGCAAACAGTGAAAAAAAAGGTGGCAAAACTCAGCCCCTTTTAGGGAGATCAACATATACATTAAAGTCTCTGTTCTTTCATTGCTTTTACACTCTTGCCAAGTTTTTAACGTTTTAAGTGAAAAAAAAATTAAAATTAACTCTGAAGTTGTTGAGAAATGAAAGAGGAGCTGCTTCGGAGGTAATGCTGAATGAGAATGAATAACTTCAAGTATCTTAAAATTAATATTGGCAAAGTTTGGCAATATTTTTTAAAAACGAGTCTCCTACAGTGTAGATCTATAGAAATATGTAACAGGATTTGAAGCAGCTTAGGAGCGACTAATATATTAATATTAAACTCTTTAAGTAGGCTTTCTTTTTGTTTTACAAATCAGCTTAATTGCCATAGGAAAGAAGAAAAAAAGCCACAACTTGAATGTCAAAGTATTTAATTCACATGGTCACCCAAGGACAGCATTTGTGTAATTGCTCTGCTCTCTAAGAAACTAGAATATTTTCTCCTAAATCTACCATGTATTCAACAAGCCAATGTGGCCAATCGTTCCTGCATAAATTATCCATTTTCTGAAAATGGCAGAAAGAAGAAAAATAACAAAATCTTTGGGGAAATCTTGTGATGAATAAATGCAGTCTCCTATAACTCTCCCATAAATGAGTTGTCATTGATAGAATCTGTTATAATTAGGAAGATTGTCAGCACTACTTTTATTACAGGAAAATATTTTAGCAAGTACAAATCAGGATATAGTTATTTGGCTATTTATACACTTGGGGTAGATTTAGGGTTGTTGGATTTGTCCAATAGAAATGCTGGATGACCAGTTAAATTTCAATTTCAGAATAAACAATGAATATTTTTTTTAAGTATATGTCCCAAACATGGCATGAAACTTGCTTATACTATTATTTGCATCTTTTTATTTCAAATTAAAATTTGACTGAACATCCTATATTTTATCTGGCAACCCCAGGTAGTTCCTTCCAAAAGCAAACATATTATATTTATCTTCAGTTGCATTTCTTCAAACAATAAGTCTAGCTGTTTAATTTATAAGTTCCTTTGTTTTCTGTTCTTCTGCATCTGATTTCTTTCCCTCTGGATGAGGCTGGGATTTATTTTTTTGAAATAAAAATCTTCTGAATCCAGTGGTAGAAACTGGGACTATGCATGGTTTAGGGTTACCTTCCCTATACATAGATTTTAAAGCATTCATTAACTGAGAAAAGGATAAAAATACTGATTGCTTTTATTTGAACCAGTGAATCTAAAATTTAATTATTTTTCACTATATAAAAGTACATGTATTTATATGTTAATTATGTATATGTTTAAAATTGCTAAAAGCAAATTCTAGTCAATTTTCTGTGTGTGTGTATCTGTGCATTTTATACACATATACAGTGGTGGTTTCTGCTATAATATTTGCTAAGAACTAAGATGATCCCAAGTGATGCCTTTGTTTTACTCTGTTTTTTAAGAGTAGATGCTTTTCGGCCGGGCGCGGTGGCTCAAGCCTGTAATCCCAGCACTTTGGGAGGCCAAGACGGGCGGATCACGAGGTCAGGAGATCGAGACCAGCCTGGGTAACACGGTGAAACCCCATCTCTACTTGAAAAAATACAAAAAACTAGCCGGGCGAGGTGGCGGGCACCTGTAGTCCCAGCTACTCGGGAGGCTGAGGCAGGAGAATGGCATAAACCCGGGAGGCGGAGCTTACAGTGAGCTGAGATCCGGCCACTGCACTCCAGCCTGGGCAACAGAGAGAGACTCCGTCTCAAAAAAAAAAAAAAGTAGATGCTTTTCTAATTCTTTACTTCATGATTACTTTTCTCTGGAATTACTCCATGATGTAGTTTTAAATATTTATATTAATTTTAGAAGGATTGCTAAAATAGTTTTAAAGTTAGACATCAAATGAGTTTGCACACTGATTTTTAAAATAATATGAATGAGTTGAAATATTTGGGAAGACATGGCAACTCAATTCTCTCCATTTTACAACTCAGTTATGACATTGATTCCTTCCTGAACTATGAAGCATAAGAGAGAAAGAGAGATGGTAACAATAAAGAGATATGTTATGCAATGCCAAAATTGGCTAAATGAATTTCTATTCCTGTAACAAAATATATTTGATATATTTCAGGAATTTAGCAGAATTGCAAATGTCTGCCTATAAGACTTGTCTAATAGCTCAATGTTCATTTAGGCAAAATATATCAAACATCCTTTAGTTTGTGTGTGCTATGTTACAAAGTTTTAATAGCATTCCTTCCGCTTGAGATAAAATTGTATATAAAGAATTAAGCAAAGTAACTAGGAATTTTAATTCACAGAAACTATTTTAATAATTCAACATTTTTACTATGAATATTTTTGCTAGTGAATTAGATAACTGGGTTTACAGATTGACAGCAATAGATATCATATGACGTTAGTGATACATATAGACAGCAATTGTCTTTCTCTTTGCAAGGCCATGAGTACTGTAATTCTTTCTGTTAGAAAGAGTCATTGGTTATAGAATCGGGCTGTTAAAGACGGTATAGTCTAGTGCAAGCACTTTATTTTTGAGGAGGTAAATGGGGCCCTGATAATTAGAACTTTCCACAATAACAAACTTAAATCATATGACTGCCCAGCTCACTCTTTTTACTGAAATTCAGTTGTTTTTATTGAGTAAATGCTCCCAGATTGTTGCAAGGATTTAATTTCCAGAGTTCTAAAAAAGTTGCTTCTGACAACTTTTGCCATTTTTTTGAGAAGAAAAATATTGTCAGATGTTTTTACTCTGCCATTTTCACTGATGTCACTCCTAACTCTTTGTTTAATTACAAAGGAAGCTTTAATAGGAAAACACCAGGAAAACTTTTGTGTTGTGGCTAGTGAACATGTAGAATTAATAAAAAATGATTTCTTAGAGTGTGAAACAATTCTGGGCACAGGATCCTATACCAATACCATTAGATGCCTCCTGCCACTGGGTGAAGGGCAAGAGAGTTTCTCCTGCATATAAACCTAACTCAAATACAAAGCAGAGTTTGGCTTTCTGGAATGAGAATGAAGGGCAGGAATGCTGAGAAATCTCCACCTTTCAGGGCCAGGCACACAGCACCAACTTAAGTATAAGGCCAGATCAGGACCACAGACTCCACTTCCTGGAACCCTTTAACATAAACCTAGCACCTACTAATAAATTATAGCCACCTATTGTTAGGGAGGAGCAAGAGCTAAAGAGAGAGCCATTCTGTGCACCAAATGTGTGGACACGGTTGTAAACTTAGGATTGGGCACCAACACAGAAAAATACCCACTGCCAAATCTGCCTTCAGCCTAGTCATAAATCTACAGCAGTCCATTACCAGAGGAATTTTATGCCATCTGCATTGCAGAAAACAACAGCAGCAGAAAAACCCAAACACAGATATATTCCTGACTACATTTTTCAACCCCCTACACTAACAGCTTAATAAAAGAAAAAACATGCCAATTCCTGGGCATGAATAACATTTACGTCAGTCTCTTCTGTTCTACACATGATGTTGGGCATTAAATTAAAAAATTTGAAACAAGTCAATCAACAGAACCAGTTGCAGAGGAGATATAAATGCTAGAACTTTGAGACAGGAACATTAAATTAACTGTAATATATTAAAGGATCTAGTGGGAAAGGTGAATAATTGCATGCACAAATGGAGAAAATCAGCAGAGATGGAAACTATAAAACACATGTCAAATGTAAATTTTAGAAATATATAAACAACATCAGAGATGAAGAATGTCTTCAATAAGCTCATCAATAGGCTCAACACAGTCAAGAAAAAGTATACTAACCTGAAGATAGTTCCATGCAGATTACTCAAACTGAAACAGAGGAAAAAGAAAGAAAAAATGTAATAGGGTATCTAAAAAACATGGAACAATAGCAACAGTTTTAACGAAGAAGGAAGAGAGAAGGAACATGACAGAAACTATTTAAAGAAATGATGAGAAACAATTGCCCCAAATTATGAATGGTATCAAACCACAAATCCAAGAATCTCAGAAAACAATGTATCAGACAAATAAGAATGAGAACAAAATACCACATCTAAACATATCATAGTTAAAACGCCGAAAAAATGAAAATTTTTTAAAAACCTTAAAGGCAGTTGGAGAAAAGGAACCATTTTCAATACAAAGAGATAAAGGCTATAGTAGACTTCTTGTCAGAAAATATGCATGTCAGGAGAAAAATGACTGACATTTCCAATGAGCGGAAAGAAAAAAACACCGTCAACTCAGAATTTAATACCCAGTTAAAATGTTTTTCAAAATGATGAAACAAATCAGTTTTTAGAAAAACAAAATCTAAGACTATTCACTACCTGTAGACCTGTGCTACAAAAGAAAATGTAAGGACAGTTCTCAGACAGAGGAATACCAGACAGAAACTTTGAATGAAACAATGAATTGAAGAGCTGCGAAAATGGTAAAAACAATAAATATAAAAGACACTGCTTTCTTATTTTTAATCATTTGAGAGGATAATAAATATTCTAATGCAAAATAGTAACAAATGTACTGTGGGGTTCATTACATATAAAAGTAAAGTGTATGCCAACGAAAAACAAGAGAAGAGAGGGAAAGAATGGATCTCATCTTAAGTTTCGTATACTATATATGAAGTGACATATTATTTGAAGGCAGACTATGACATATTAAAGAAGTATATTGTAATCTCTAGGCAACTATAGAAAATTAGAAAAGTTGTATAAACATCATAAACTAATAATGCAGATAAGAGAAAAATAGTAAACAGCTACTAAATTTTCCCAGACAAGGGCAAAAAAAAAAAAAAAAAAAGGAACAAAGAAAACAGCACAAATAGAAAACAGCTGGAAAAATAGTAGATATAAATCCAAGCATGTTAATAATTACCTTAAAACAAATGGCTTAAGTGCTTTAAAAGTTAGAGATTGTGAGAGTAGATAAACTGCAAGACCTAAGTTCATGCTATCTACATGAACCTCCCTTAGAAATTAAAATCATAAATAGGCTAAAAGTAAAAGCATAGAAGATGATATAACATGCAAATGCTAATCAAAAGAAAACTGTAGTAGATATATTAGTATCAGACAAAGTAGTAATCAGTATAGTGAGACTAATAGGGAGAATGAAGCATATTATACAATAAAAAATGGATTGATTTCCTAAGAAGAAATTAAAATTCTAAAAATATAAGTATCTAATAAGAGAGTTTCTAAATACATAAAACCCAAACTGATAGATCCAAAAGGACAAATTGATAAATCCACAATTATAATTGAAAAATTGAATATTCTCTCTCAAAAATTGATAGAAAAAGAATGTTGAAAATCCAAAGAATACTATCAACCAATATAATCTAATCGGCATTAATGGAACACTGTACCCAACAATAGCGGAGTGCAGAATCTTTTAAAGTAAGCTTGTAACATTAATGAAAACAAACCATATTCTGTCGTAAAACATATCTCACTATATTTAAAAGTATTGAGATCATACAAAATGTGTTTCCTGACTGCAACAGAAATAAACTAGAAAGCAATAATAGAAACTTACCTGGAACGCCTGAAATGTTTGGAAATTAAACAACTCATTTCTAAATAACCTATGAGCCAAATAGGGAGTCACAAGGATAAAAAGAAAATATTTTGAATAAAAAAATAAAAATGCAACATATCAAAATTGTGGGATGCAGCTAAAGCAATACTTATAGGAAAATTACAAGAATTACGTGCTTATGTTGGCAAGAAATGGGGTTCTCAAATCAATACTCTAAGCTTCAACCTTAAGAAACTAGTAAAGAAAGAAAAATAAGCTAAACCATTCAGAAAGAAGAAAATAATAAAGATGACAGCAGAAATCAATGATGTTGAAAACTGAAACAATAGCAAATATCAATTTAATTAAAATCTGATTCTTTGAAAAGGTCAACACGATTGATAATTTTTCATGCAGACTGACAAGGAAATAAATGGAGGAGACACGATTTATAAATATCAGGAATGAAAAGGCAGACATCTTTGCTGATCTTACAGATCCTATGTATTAAAGTGATAATATGGGGATATTATTAGCAATTATATGCCAATAAGTTTGGCAACTTATATTAACTGGTCCAGTTCCTTAGAACACACTGATTCCCAAAACTCACTCAAAAATAAATAGATCTCATAAATCATTTTAAATTTATTGAGTAAGTTGAAATGAACTTGTAGTTAAAACCTTTACAAGAATGAAAACTCCAAAGGAAGATGGTATTCCTGTTTAATACTACCAACATTAATAGAAGGAATAATGTCATGTATATACAAAGTTCTTCAAATATATCAGAGGAATGAATACTTCTGACCTCATTATATAAGGCTACTGAAGGATGAAACAAAAACTGATAGAGGTAAAGTATTCTTCTGAAATATGGATACAAAACTGCTTCACAAAAATAGTAGCTAATTGGATACAGAGACTGTATTTTTTGTGTTTTTGTAAAGGAGTAGCATTTCTTATTCAATCGAAGTTAAGTTGTATAAGTTTAAAATAGATTATGGCAACCTTAAGAGTTTAGATGTAATCCCTATGGTAGCCACAAAGAAAATATTTATAGAATATTAACAAGGAGAAATGAGAGGGAAACAAAACATGTCACAAAAAGTCAACTAAACACAAAAGAAGACAATAAAGGAGGACATGGGGGGCAGGGGGGAAACCCTGTAAGACATAGAGAAAACAACGAAATGGCCAGAGTAAGTTCTTCCCTATTAGTAAGTACTTTAAAAGTAAATGAATTAAATTCCCCAATCAAAACACATAGATTGGCAGAAGTGACAAAAAGAAAACACACAGGATCCAACTATTTCTTGTTTATTAAAAGATCACTTAGAAAGAAGGACTCACATAGTTTGAAAGTTAAAGGATGAAAAAGTTTAGTCCATGCCATTAGTAACCAAAGACAATAGGGTGGTTATACTAGTATCAAACAGAATTGACTTTATGTCAAAAAAACTGTTACAAAAAACAAGAAAGACACTATATATTGATAAAAGTATAAATTAATTCATCAAGGAGTTATAAAATTACAAACATATGGGCAGAAAACATCAGAGCTCCTATATATGAAGCAAACATTGATGTAATTGAAGGGAAGAATACATGGTTCTAAAATAATAGTAGGAGATTTAAATATCCCACCTTCAATGAACAATCATGTGTCAGCGAAATGTATGACATAGGTATATGTATAACATAGATGAAGAACCAATTGGTGGAAACTCACAATTTATCAAGACTGAATCATAAAGAAATATAAAATCTGAATAAACCTACACTTGTAAGGAGATTGAATAAATAAACAAAATATTCCAGCAATGAAAACCTGAGGATCAGATGGTGTCGCTGGTGACTCTTCCAACATTTAAAGAAAAATTAACATCAATGCTTCACAAACACTTTCAAAAAACTGAAGAGGAAGGCCGGGCGTGGTGGCTCAAGCCTGTAATCCCAGCACTTTGGGAGGCCGAGATGGGTGGATCACGAGGTCAGGAGATCGAGACCATCCTGGCTAACACGGTGAAACCCTGTCTCTACTAAAAAATACAAAAAAAGTAGCCGGGCGAGGTGGCGGGCGCCTGTAGTCCCAGCTACTCGGGAGGCTGAGGCAGGAGAATGGAGTGGACCCGGGAGGCGGAGCTTGCAGTGAGCTGAGATCTGGCCACTGCACTCCAGCCTGGGAGACAGAGCGAGACTTCGTCTCAAAAAAAAAAAAAAAAGAAAAACTGAAGAGGAAGAAACATCTACAGACTCATTCTATGAGGCCAGTACTACCCTGATACCATGGCAGAAAAGCCACTACAAGGAAAAAAAAAACTACAGATCAATATTCCTTATGAATATTGATCCAAAAATATGCAAGAAAATATTAGCAAACATAATTGTAGCATATCAAAATAATTGAACACCATGACCAAGGATTTGTTCCTAGAATGTGAGATTGAATCACCATAGAAAAGTCAATTAATCATATACTACATTAACAGAATAAAGGGAAAAAACTCCCCTAATCATCTATATTGATGCAGAGAAAAAAGCATTTTTCAAAATTCAACAGACTTTCACAATGAAAAATAATCAGCAAACTAGGAATATAAGGAAACTAACTCAATATAATAAAGGTGATATATGAAAAACCTATAGCTAACATCACGCTCAAAAGTGAAAGGATGCAAAGTTTTAAGGCAAAATGCCAGCTTCTGCCACTTCTTTTTAATTTTAAAAAATTTTATTTATTTTATAATTTTTGTGAGTACCCAGTAGGTGTATATATTTACGAGGTTCTGCCACTTCTATTCACAATAGTATTGAGTCAATACTGCTAGAGCAATTAGGCAAGAGAAATAAATAAAATTCCATCCAATTTTAGAATGGAAGTAGTAAAATTATCTCTGTTTGCAGATGACATAATCTTACACATAAAAATCTTTAAAGATTTCACATGAAAAACTATAACTAATGAATGCATTCAGTAAAGTTTCAGGATACAAAATGAACACTCGATAATCCATTGCATTTCTATACACGAACAATGAGTAATCCAAAAAGTAAATTCAGAAAACAATTCCATTTACAGTAGTATGAAAAAGAATGAAATACTTTGTTCATTACAGATTGTATATGTGCATCAAAATATCAAATGTACTCCCAAAATATGTACAATTATGTGTCAACTAAAAGGAATAAACTACTTAGCAATACATTTAAGGATGAAAATGTTTGTGCACTAAAAGCTACAAAATGTTTCTGATAAGATGAAGGAAGACACAAATGAACAGAAAAACACTCCTATATATGAATTGGAGGAATTAATATTGTTAAGATGTTGATACTATCCAAGTGAATCTAGAAATTCAATGCAACCCATATAAAAAGTCCAGTGATGATTTTTGCAGAAAGAGAAAAATTCTTTCCAAAATTAATATGGAATCTCAAGCCACCCTGAATAACCAAAATAATCTTGAAAAACCGGAATGTAGTGAAGCTCTCACAATTTCTGATTTCAAAATTTCCTACAAATCTACAGTAATCAGAATGTTGTGGCACTGATATGAAGACAGACAAATAGACTGATGAAATAGGGACCTCAGGAATAAACCCTCATGGTCCGATGATTTTCTATAAGGATGCCAAGACCATTCAATGGAGAAGAACAATCTTTTCAACAAATTGTGTTGGAAAAATGGAATACTCACACACAAAAGCATGTAGACAGAACCTTACCTTACAGCATACACAAAAATTAACCCTAAATGGATCAAAGACCTAAACATATGAGCTAATACTATAACATTCTTAAAAATAAGCATAGGCAAAAGCTTCATGACATTGGATTTGGCAATGATTTCTTCAATATGAGGCCAAAAGTACAAGGCACAAAAGAAAAAATAGATAAATTTGACAACACGAAAATTAAAAATTTTGTGGATTAAAGAATACTCAACAGAGAGAAAAGGCAGCTCACATAATCTTAGGAAATATTTGCAAATCATTTCTCAAATAAGGGATTAATTTCCAGAATATATATAAAAACTCTGACAACTTAACAACATAAAACAAACAATCAAAAAAGTGGGCAAAGTAATTGAATACCATTTCTCCAAGGAAGATACGCAAATGGCCAATAAGTTCATGAAAAGATGCACAACATAATTAATCATTAGGAAAGTGCAAATAAAATCACAGTGAGATAGCACTCTACACACCCATTAAGATGGCTAATATAAATAAATGAACAAACAGAACCCACAGAAAATGACACACTTCATTGATGATGTGGAGAAATTTGAACCCTGTGCCCTTCTGGTGGGAATATAAAATGATGCAGGCATGTGAAAACTGTAAGGTGGTACCTCAAAAAATTAAAAATTGAATTACCTTTTGATATAGCAATTCAGTTTCCAGATGTGTGCCCAAAAGAATTGAAATCAGGCACTCAAACATTTATACACTTATGTTTATAACAGCATTATTCATAGTAGCCAGAGGGTGGAAGTAACCCAAATGTCCATCACCAGATAAATGTATAAATAGAAGACTTGAACAACACTATAAAGTAAGATCTAACTGACATTTATAGAACACTTCATTTAACAACTGCAGGATATAGTCTTTTCAAGTGCACATGGAACATTTTCCAGAATCGTCTATATTCAAGGCCGTAAAATAAACCTTAATGAATTTTTAAAAGGTTGAAATAATACCAAGTATACTTTCTAACATCAGTGAAGTAAAATAAGATATCAATAATAAAAATTTGGTAAACTCACAAATAAATGGAAAGACACAAACTCTTAACTAACCGATGGATTAAAGAAGAAATCACAAGAGAAATTAGAAAATACTTTGAGATGGAAAAAAATGAAGACATAAAATACCAAAACTTACATAATGCAGCTTAAAAAGTGCTTAGACAAAAACTTATACCTGCGAATTCTTATACAGATGCTTGTCAACTTACAGTGAGGTTACATCCCAATAAATCCACCATAAATTGAACATACTGTAAGTTAAAAATGCATTTAATATCCCCAACCTACTGAACATTATAGCTTAGCCTCACTTACCTTAAATGTGCTTAAAATACTTACATTACTGTTGGGCAAATAATCTAACACAAAGTCTTTTTAATAATAGTGTTGAATATCTCATAATTTATTGAATACTGAAAGTGAAAAACAGAATGGTCGTACGGGTACTTGAAGCGCAGTTTGTACTGAATATGTATCACTTTTGTACCATCAAAATGTCAAAAAATCATAAGTTGAACCATCATAAGTTGGGGACCCTATGTATTAAAAAAGAAGGAAGGTCGTAAGTCAATAATCTAACCTACTACTTTAAGGCACTGGAAAAACAATAGCAAGTAAAATCTAAAGCAAAAGGAAGAAAATCAATAATGAAAAATAAAATTACTGAAACAGAGGACAGAAAAACAATAAAGATTGGCAAAACCTAAGTAAATGAAACATATAGCTTAATAATTATACAACCCAATTGCCCCAGGAATGCAAAGCTAGCTCCATATATGAAAATTTGTCAATATAATATACTGTATCAAGAGAATAATGTCCAAAACACACATAATGTTATGGTTTGAATGTGAGTCCCTTCCCAAACTCATGTTGAAATTTAATGTACATTGTAACAGTATTAAAAGGTGGGACCATTAAGAGGTGATTAGGCCAGGAAAGCTCTGTCCTCATGAATAGATTAATGATGTTATTGTGAGAGTGGATTTGTTATTACAGGAGTGAGTGGGTTCCTTATAAAAGGATGAATTTAGTCCCCTATTCCTCTCTCTTACCCTCTCTTTGCCCTTCTGCCATGGAATGATGCAGCAAGAAGACCCTCACAAGATTGGTCCTTCAATCCTGGATTTCTCAGCCTCCAGAATTATGATCCAACAGATTTCTGTTCATTATAAATTTCCTAGTCTATGGTATTCTGTTATAGCAGAAAAAAAAAAAAACCCCAGACAAAGATACATGATCATCTCAACAGATGCAGAAAAATTATGTAACAAAATCAAACATCCCCTGATGATAAAATCACTCAGAAAATTATCGAGAGGGATATTTCTTCAACCTGACATAGGACATCTATGAAAAACCCAAAGCTAACATCATACTTAATGGTGAAAATCTGGATGCTGTCCCCCTAAGGTCAGGACTAAGGCAAGGATGTGCGCTCTCACCTTTACCATTGAACATTGTACTGGAAGTACTAGCTAGAACAATTAGAGAAAAAAATACAATAAAGGGCATGCAGACTGAAAAGGAAGAAGTAAAACTGTTTTTATTCACAGATGACATATTGTATGTAAAAATTCCTGAGAATTCCATTATAAAAGTATTAGATCTAATATACAACTTCACAAATGTTGCAAGATACAAAATCAATATTCCCAAATCAGATTTATTTCTATACAATAGCAATGGTCTGAAAATGAAACTTAAAAAACAATTCAATTTACTGTAACATCAAAAATAATAAAATACTGAGTAGTGAATTTACTAAAAAATAAAAAAATATATTTTGAAAACTAAAAAAAGTAAGAAATTAAACATATAAAAAATGGAAAAAAATCATGCAGTCATGGATGAGAAGACTTAATATTTTCAAGATGATAGTACTCCCTGAATTGATCCACAGATTAATGCAATTTTCTTTCTGAATTTCAGTTGCATTTTTTTGTGTACATTGAGAATTCACTCCTAAAATTTATATAGGAACTGAAGGGATCTAGAAGAGCCAAAAAATCTTGAACTAGAAGAACAAAGTTGAAAGACTTACATTTCTTGATTTCACAACTTACTGCAAAGCAACAGTAATCAAAACAGTATGATGATAACATGAAGATAGACATAGGTGAGTGTGATAGAAATGAGACTATAGAAGTAAATCTATGTATAAGGGAAGACGTTAACTCAGATTGCCCGGGTTGCTCAAACTTCAAATAGTCCCCAAATTTGTCTGTCTTCAGGACTACCACTTTACTGGCTCCTGGGAGATATATGTTACCAGTTTGAACAGATAGTTTATGCTAACAATGTGACATATGGTGAATGTTGGGTTTTGCTCTTGTGTCTGGAGTCTGCGTAGTTGAAGTCAATCATAAAAACGTTGTGTTCCTACATGACTGATCCCCAATACAGACTCTGGACACCAATGCTCAGGTGACCTTTCTTGGTTGACAACACTTTACATGTGTTGTCACATATTATTGCTGAGATAATTAAGGCCTCTGTGTGATTCTATGGGGAGAGGACATAGGGGAGCCTGGTCCTGGTTTCTCCTGGACTTCACCCCATGAGTGTTTTAGCTCTGCCAGTTTTAGTCTGTATCCTTTCACTGTAATAAACTGTAAACATGGGTGTAACACGGCTTCTGAGTCCTATAATCCCTTCTAGAAAATCATAAAGACTGAAGATTGTTTAGGGGACACCTGGTACACAATATATCTGTGGTTAATTGGTTTTTGTTGAGGATGCTAAGACCATTCAAAGTGGAAATAATGATAGTTTTTAACAAATGGTGCTAGGACATCTGAATATCCACAAGCAAAATAATATATTTGGAACATTATCTCACGTTATAAACAAAAATTATCTCAAAATGTATCTAAGATCTAAATGTAAGAGACAAAACTATAAAACTCTTAGAAAAAAATAAGGGTAAATCTTCATGATCTCGAATTTGGCAATGATTTCTTAGATATGACACCAAAAGCACAAACGACAAAAGAGAAAAATAAATTGGATTTCATCAAAATTAAATTTGAAAAAATTTAAATTTAAAAACTTTTTTGCTTCAAAGGACACTCTCAAGAAATTAAAAACAACCCACAGAATGGAAGAAAATACTTTGAAATTTTGCAAAGGATCTGTATCTACAATAACTAAGAAACTCTTCAACTCAGTAATATAAAAGCGTATCACTCTATTAATAAATGAAAAAATGGTTTAAATAGGCCTTTCTCCAACTAAGATATGCAAATGACCAATAGATACCTTAAAATGTACTTAACATTATTAGTCATCAGGGAAATGCAAATAAAAACCACAGAGATACTGCTTCACATCTACTTGGATGACCACAATTTAAAAATAAGGAAATTAACAAGTGTTGGAGAAAATGCATGAAAAATCCAACAATCTTTCATTTCTGTTGGGGATGTAAAATGGTGTAGCTGCTTTGGAAATCAGTTTGGTAGTGCCTCAATAAGTTAAACACAGAGTTACCACTCCTAACTATGTACGCAAGAGAATTAAAAACATTACGTCTATACAAAAATGTGTACATGAATGCTTATAGCAGCATTATTTATAACAGCCCAAAAGTTAAAACAACCCAAATGTCCATCAATTGATGAAAAGATAAACAAGATGTGGTATATTCATACAAAGGAAAAAGGAAAAAGCCATGAAAAGGAATGAAGTAGCTATCTATGCATGCTGCAATGTGGATGAACCTAGAAGACACCAGATTAAGTGAAAGTAGCTAGTTACAAATGACCATACATATTATATAATTCCAATTATATTAAATGTCCAGAATAGGCAAATAAATGAAGACAGGAAGTAGATTAGTGGTTGCTTAGGGCAAGGATTGTGGAGGTATTGTAGAGTGATAGCTAAAGGGTACAAGATTTCTTTCTGAGGTGAAGAAAACATTCTAAAATTGTTTATGGTGATGGCTGCACAACCCTGGACTGTTGGGGTCCGCGTGTTTCCTAAACAAAGGAATGAACACACAAGACAACACAAGACAAGACAAACATGGCAGCCGCCTCGAATGGCGCGCTCTGCTTTATTTTATACAGTCGTTTGTGGAATGTTACCAAGTCACAAGACACATTGTTGTTTTTCTGACCTTTCCCTGACTTTCTGGATTTTCAAGATGTTTACATATAAACAGGCCCCCAACGCCCTGCTCTGTTTGCAAGAGCAGGACTTATTGGGAACGCCCTGCTTCGTTTGCAAGAGCAGGACTTGTCGGGAACGCCCTGCTTCGTTTGCGAGAGCAGGACTTATGGGGAACGCCCTGCTTCATTTGCGAGAGCAGGACTTACCGGGAACACCCTGTTTGTGAGCACGTAGTCCTCTACACTGAACAGACTAAGAATCATTGAATTGTACACTATAGATGAATAGATTATATAATATTTGAATATTTATTTATTTTCTTAGACACAAGGTCTCACTCTGTCACCCACGCTGAAGTACAATAATGTGATCATAGTTCACTGCAGTCTCCAACTCCTGGGCTCAAGTGATCCTTCCACTTCAGTCTCCTAGGTATCTGGGAGTACAAGCATGTGCTACCATGCCTGGCTTATATATAAGAGACAGAGTCTCCCTGTGTTGCCCAGGCTGGTCTCAAATTCTACCTTGGCCTTCCAAATAGCTGGAATTATAGGCATGAGACACCATGCCTGACTTGATATGTGTATTATATGTCAATAAAACTGTTATCAAAAAATGGGCAAATGCTTGAATGAACATTTTACCAAGGTAGAGATAATTACAGCAAAAAGCACAGGAATAGACATTCAGCATCATTAGCAATGGATAAATGGAATTAATGGTACTGAGAGATACAACTATATATACCTATTAGGATAGCTAACAAAAACAACAATAAGCAAAATATTTAATGAACTGACAATACTAAGTTCTGATGAGGTTGTGGAATAGAATTTTCAGGCATTACTCTTCATGGAAAATAGTAAATTTTCTTTGGAAAACAGTTTGGCAGTTTTGAATAAAATTAAACATATGCTAATGGTATGATAAAGCAATCCCACTCCTAGATATTTACTCAAGAGAAATGAAAACATATGGTAATGCAAAGATATCTACTTAAATGTTTATATAAAGCAGCTTTATTCATAATTACAAAAAGAAAAACTAAAAAGAACCCAATGTGCATCAACTAGTGAATGGATAAACACGTTGACATGTATCTATACAATAGAATTTGCCTCAGCAATGGAAAGAAACAAATTATTATTATTAGTATTATTATTAGTATTATTTTAGTATTATACTTTAAGTTCTAGGGTATATATGCAGAACGTGCGGTTTTGTTACATAGGTACACACGTGCCATTGTGGTTTGCTGCACCCATCAACCCGTCACCTACATTAGGTATTTCTCCTAATGTTATCCCCTAGCGCCCCCCCAACCAACAGGCCATGGTGTGTGATGTTCCGCTCCCTATGTCCATGTCTTATCATTGAGGAACAAATTATTGGCACATGAAACAATGTGGTTGAATTTAAGAATATTATGCTATGTGGAAAGAAGCCAGATCCAAAAGGCTGCATACCATATGATGACATTTATGTTATATTCATGAAAAGGCAAAACTATAGGGATAGTAAAGGGGTCAGGTATTGCCAGGAGCTGGAGGCGGAGGGAGGGAACTGATTACAAAAAGGCATGAGGAGACTTTTTGGGTGATGAACGTATTCTAAACCTTAATTGTGGGGGTGGTTACATGAGTGCGTAAATTTGCCAAATTTCATAGAATTATATCATCAAAAAGGATGAATTTTTCTGTAAATTATATATGAAATAGCCTAACTTAATTTTTTTTTTTTTGAAAATAATTATCTCTGGTCAAATGAGTTATTTTGGCACTGGGATATCATTACCTAGCTCAGTTAGTGGGACATACAAAACATTTTATAAATATTTGTTTTAATTGAATTGAAAATAGTTGTGCAATTTCATTTACAATGTTGATTTGAAATTATTCTTGCTAAAAAAATTAAAAAAAAAAAAAGAAATCATTCTTGCTAGGAAGGGAAATGGTGCATCATTCTATGCTTCTAAACAGATGTCATAACCTCCCCAAAGTTACTCAGCAATGGAACTTGAAGCAAAATCAAGACACACTGCTGGGCATTCCTCAACGGCAGTTTTGCTTTGTATTACTCAAGAAAATCCCTCTTTGAGGGAGTACCTTGTTTTTCTGAGTAGGTCAGAAGTTTGTGCTAGGAAATGTGACTCGGCTTTGTAGCTAGATTTACTGTCTACTGCACTGCAAGTTTTGAGAACAGTTTGAACCAAATCGCACAATGGCCCCAAAGACACAAAAATGATAATGAAGGAAGTGATGGCTCAACTAATATCATGAAGTCTCTATGTGAAACTGCCTACTTTTATTTGCAGTATTTGATGCTTTAAAACTTCAGTCTTGGTCAATGTGCCTATCCAAGAGAGTTTTGGGCTCCTAATAGTGAGCGAAGCTGGGGGAGAGCTAGCTCTACCAGCACACACTACATGTGGACAATTGGGCTATTTTATGAAAGCACAAAGTCAATATGTTTATATCTTCATCTAGGATTCTGACTGGAAAGCAATTCTTGTTTCAAATAGACTCTCCATGGTGGTGAACAAGCAGAAGTTTGTAAGGGGCTGCGAAGACAATACTTCTTGGGTATGAAGAGCTAGCATGTTCATAATGGATTCAACTGCAGGAACCTAATACATGGACATGCATTTTAACCACTGCTTTTACTACCGCCTTTAAAAAATTAGTTCTGTGAAATTCCCTTGCCAGTTTTGCTTGAAAACTCTTCTTTTAGTTTTCTATGTAATACAGTCTTGTAGCCCACATCTCAGAAACCCAGAGGTCCCAACTATGTCATGTGCATTTTGTTCTCATTTTCTTTTGATTACTTGAAGCCAGGTGAGTGTACATAGATATCATATTCCTTGCTATTTCTTAGTAGCCTGTGCCATTAACAATTAAATTTAATGATCAATGGCTTCAAAGTAAAGCGCACTGTTTGTGATTATGACACATTACAATTATGATCTTGAAATATCTAGTTCTATTATCAGAAATGACTGAAAATATTCCCCTTCCTTCCTAAATTAACTGAAGACTTTATGTTCATGTGACTCTCATAAGATTTGAGTGTATATATTATATAATTATCTATTATTTGCTAATTAGACTCTTTCATTCTATTCTAAAGAAGAAGAATGTCCTCCAAACAACCCATTATAACTTTCTGACAGTTGGTGCCAGATGAGACTAAAAATACCGTTTAATAGAGAATATTATTTTATTCACTTTACATGTTGTGTAATACTTCTTCAATAACTTTTTGTTGGTTTCTCAATGGCAACATTCCAGGTGTATTAACAGGTAACCCAAGTGTTACAATTCCTCTGTAACAAAAAAGTTGAATTTTTGTAAAAAGTGGGAAACATTTCCTTCCAGTCCTCTCAGGTATCAGAATCACAGACTTCAGTCAAAGAGAGAGAATAGGGCAGGACCCTTCTTGTTTCCACAAATTGTCAGAGTAATGTTTGCAGCATGTGGTTTTGGGCTTCTGCTGCTTTAAATGGCCCAGTGGCTTTCCAACCAAACCCTTAGATTCGATCTATTGGTGTATCTGTCTAATGAGTTCTTTTTGTAACTGAAACAAAAAAAGAAAATCTCTGGTGGAAGACACTAACATGTTTACCATAATTTCACATTAATAAAAGGGTATATTAGATCCTTCTAACCAGATAGCTGGACAAATTTGCCTTCATGGCTTTATTTTTATCATGTTCTCTACATTAGTCAGGTTGGGCTAAGTTGTGCCATGGGAACAATTTACTTCAGAATCTCAGCAGCTTATTGAATTTTATTTTCATTCACATAAAGTCCACTGTCAGTCTGGAAAATTCTTCAGGGCAGCTTTCCTGAAGGTGAGGGGCTTATTATTCTATACTGCTTCAACCTTACAGCATCTGTATTTGCATATGTTTCTATGATTCTGTGGAAAAGGAAAGTAAACTTCAAAGTCATGCACCAGCTCTTAAATGCTCCTGACCAACAATGACGTGCTACTTTCATTCATATTTCACTGGTTAAAACTATTTACATAATCACACTTCACTTTAAGGGAGCATATAGTCCTCTGTGTACCCAGAAGTACAAGAGAACCAGTTATCGGAGAGTTAGCAATGTCTACCACCCTATTAATTTTTAAAAAACCTCGGTCGGGTGCGGTGGCTCACACCTGTAATCCCAGCATGTTGGGAGGCTGAAGCTGGTGGATCACTTGAGGTCAGGAGTTCGAGACCAGCCTGGCCAACACGGTGAAACCCCACCTCTACTAAAAATACAAAAATTAGCCAGGAGTGGTGTCACGTACCTATAATCCCAGCTACTCGGGAGGCTGAGACAGGACAATCACTTGAACCTGGGAAACAGAGGTTGCAGTGAGCTGAGATAGCGCCACTGTACTCCAGCCTAGGCAACAGAGTGAGACTCCATCTCAAACAAACAAAGGAACAAACAAACAATCCAAAAAACCTCATATTTGAATTCATTATCCAAGGTAGATAAGGTTTTGTCTGGTTTGTTTTTTTTAATCCTACACCTGGTACAAGTTTTTTTCTTTGGTTCTTTTATTTTCCATATCTGCAGTCTTAAGCATTAGGATTCTGCAGAAGGGGTTAAAAATTGAGTGTGTTTAAAGTTTCTCAAATAAAATACGTTACTATGTATTCTGGATACCATGCACCACCAATAATAATTTGAAATAGTTGTCCTTGCAAAATCAGCTTGACATAGAGAGTCAAAGTCAATCTTTGGCAAATTGTATATAGGTGGCTTCTCATCAGAACTCCACACCTCCATTTCCTATATATTCCTCAACATGACTAGAAGAGTTTCCTCTCCCTGCATTTTAGAATGCTAGTATCTCCATTCTTTGTTCTGTCTTCTCCTTTCCTTCCCATTAAAACCTTAGAATTTAAAGTAAAGTTTGTATTATGAATTATTATTTGGGGTCAGATTGATTATTTCTTGGGGATGAAGGCCTAGCATTGCAAAGAAAGAAAGAAAAAGGGAGGGAGGGAGGGAAGGAAGGAAGGAAGGAAGGAAAGAAGGAAGGAAGGAAGGAAGGAAGGAAGGAAGGAAGGAAGGAAGAACAGACAGCTATGAATGTGTGGAGATTAGGCAACATACTCTTTATATTCAATATAGCTATATATGGCAAAAAAGAAGATGGGACTCTTAATGCTATGAACTCAGAGAAGGGAAGGCTGACTTCAGCATGGGAAAGAACTATCACTGTCTATGATTCCTATTTTCATCCACCCTCACATCACTATACACTTGCTATACATTTGCTGAGTACCTATTATGGATCAAACTTTGGTCATAGGTCCTGGGAGCACATAAATAAAGAAAAACTTCTTGCCTATGTGAGTTTCTATGTTTCTTTACTGATAACTGTGAGGAAGAAGACAGGTATGTTAGGGGCTAGGGAAGCATGTGATTGAAATATTTCAGGCTATGGGTATGCTTTCTCAAAATCTGTGAGTAAAGATTCAACTTTGTAGTGACTTTCTGGTAAAAGGTCATACTATCTGAACCTTACCAAAGTTTATTTTCTATTGAAAGAATATCTGAGCTCTGTCTTTATAGGTTAACTTTTCTGCAGTCAACAACACATGTTCCACCGCAAAGAAAACAGCAAATTATATAGAATTTAAAGGAGGGGACACAGCTTTATTAACCTGATCTTTTTGTTCACATTATTGTGTACCATATTCAGCTGCCCATTTCCTTTATGTTTCTTTCAAGGAAGCTGTCCCTACTTCACTTATTGAACCAAATGGATTGTTTAGAAAGCCAGGGTTAGAATGACAGATTTGTGAACATTTGGAAAATCAAATGCACTTTAAACGTAGAGACTTTGTCTTCTGATATCTTTGTTAAAGCTTTGCATATAAAGAGAATTGTTAAGCAAGTTTATTCAATACTAGGAAATAAGGCAAAAGGAAAGGGACAGAATGCCTTTTCAACATCATATAGGCAATATTTTTCAGCCCCACTACAGGATTATTTAGGGTATGTACATGACTCACTGCTTGCTATAGCTTGAAGTTCCCAGATTTTTCTCTTTCTAGTTGCAGTTCATTTAAAAAAAAGAAAAATAAAGTTCCCAGATTTAGTAAAGCTACATGTTACAAGTAAGCTTGGTATATCTGGTAGATATAAAAATTATTTCTCTTCAATAAGAAATAACCCCCCAAAGTTTATTTTTATGAATCTTGAAGAGCATTGACTAGTTTTGTTTCTAATTTAATGATTGCATCCTAGCTTTCTGTTATTAATTTGCTTATAAAAACCTACCTCTCCAGATTCTCTTAGAATCAGTTTGCTACCTTACTGGTTGGTTCCCACAATAGTGAATGATTTTAGTAAAATATTTGACATGTGTTAATTTTATATGTGTACAGATTATTATTTTAACTATTTGAAAGTTCTACTTTGTCAGAAAAATAAGGAAGAAGAATACACTTTGTTTCAAAGAGCTGACTGTAAAACTATTATGTTAAAGAGGTCTACTTGCTCTGAAATGTGGCCACTATCAAATCTGCATATTCATGTCTGAAGAAGGAATGAAATTTAATTTCTCTCCTGGCCTGCATGATGAGTGGCAAATAAACAGACGTATTACACAGGAATACATCAGAAAAAAAATGATTGCTCTTTGTCATGCTGATGTCAGGAAAAGTCAATTACATTTGTAAGAGAGGTGAATATTATTATACTGAACTTTTCTGTTTTGTAGGTGTTAAATTTAGAGAGACAGTGACATAATCAAATCTAATTTCCAACCAGTGATATTATGAAATAGCTCTGTAAGAATTGAAGGTTTCAATTTTAATGAAAACACCAGCAATCAAATGCAAAGGTCAACACATTTTAAATTTTCATAAAATGAAACCCACAATGTGCATAAGAAAAGCCTTAAAATACTGGTTCCTTGTAAATGTTCTTAGATTTTTCTTCCTGCCAGCATTGATAGCAGTGGGACACCAACTTTGTTTCTATGATTGCAAAAGGAAAGAAAAAATGCTTCTGCCAAAAACAGTGTATAACAAATTGGTCTTAGAAAATACAAGTTATCTGGGTGTTATAACTGCCATGTTTTTCTTTGAGATAATGCTACTTATTATGCACCTTGAGCTATTCTATTTTTCGAGATAAAACTGCTTATTTTTTAAATTAAAAAAGGTTACATGACAGAGGGAAAAAAATTCTGACATCAATACAAATAACTATGAACTCTTAAATTTTTACCTATTTGGCAAAAGAAGTAGACTACATTTATAAAACAGGAAAGAAACCTAAACAGGAAAATCACTGCCGTTTACTCAGTATTTGCATACTTGAAGGGAGAATAAAGTATCACAATAGATAAATACGTTACCATGTATTTTCCAGCTGCATTATGCAAAAGTGTAGCCTTACAATTTGCATAATCAGAATCAAGTATGCCATCAAAGCAAGAAGTCCTACAACAGATCATGATATCTACTTATATAGCCTATAGTATCTGTCATTAGAATGAGACTTATGATAATACCCTTTTTAGGATTGCGGCATTTAATTAAAAGTACCAGTAAAAAGACAGGAGACAGGAGAAGAGAAGCATTTTTTTTAAGTAATTGAAATAGCTGCAGTCATTTGTTTTTATTCCACTCTCTCATTTAAAAAAAAACCTGACGTAGTTTAAGGAAATAGCCCTTTTGCCTAAAAAGATGACAACACTGATGTCATTTCTTAAGGTAAGTACTGTTAGGTAATACTCCCTTTTTTTTTTTTTTTTTTTTTTTGAGACGGAGTCTCGCTCTGTCTCCCAGGCTGGAGTGCAGTGGCCGGATCTCAGCTCACTGCAAGCTCCGCCTCCCGGGTCCACTCCATTCTCCTGCCTCAGCCTCCCGAGTAGCTGGGACTACAAGCGCCCGCCACCTCGCCCGGCTACTTTTTTTGTATTTTTTAGTAGAGACAGGGTTTCACCGTGTTAGCCAGGATGGTCTCGATCTCCTGACCTCGTGATCCGCCCGTCTCGGCCTCCCAAAGTGCTGGGATTACAGGCTTGAGCCACCGCGCCCGGCCGGTAATACTCCCTTTTTCAAAACATTTCGATTTTGCTGACAGTGTACATTTGTACCCATATATCCCATGGTCATAGGGAATTTTTCCATATCTTGTGGTTGATTGAATTCTATCATTTCATTTTGACTTTATTGTTTTTCAGCCTTGTGAGGAACCTACATTGATTTAGTAGCAAAATAATATTGAATTATCTTCCCTTCTACTTAGATTAATATATTTTGAGTATGACACTTGAAATTCACCTTTGAAGTTAAATTCTAAAAAAATTAATTGTATATATGTATTTTCAAGTGTAAAATATGATGCTTTGGTATACATAGTGAAATAATTACTATGGTCAAGTAAATTCAGTTATCCTTTACCTTACATTGTTACCTTTTTATTTTTCTGATAAGAACTCCTAAAATCAACCGTCCAATTTCATGGATACAATACAATTTTTTTTTTTTTTTTTTTTTTTTTGAGACGGAGTGTCGCTCTGTCGCCCAGGCTGGAGTGCAGTGACCGGATCTCAGCTCACTGCAAGCTCCGCCTCCCTGAGTAGCTGGGACTACAGGCGCCCGCCACCTCGCCTGGCTAGTTTTTTGTATTTTTTAGTAGACACCGAGTTTCACCGTGTTAGCCAGGACGGTCTCGATCTCCTGACCTCGTGATCCGCCCTTCTCGGCCCCCCAAAGTGCTGGGATTACAGGCTTGAGCCACCACGCCCGGCCACAATATTCTTAACTATAGTCTTCATCCCGCACATTAGATCTCTAGACTTTTTCATCCTACATACTTTGACCAACATCTGTCTATTTCCCCCACCCCTGGTAAACACTGTATATTCCCTGTTTCTATGTAGTCAGCTTTTTTAGATTTCATATAAAACTGAAATGCAGTATTTGTTTTGTTTGTTTCTGGCTCATTTCGCTTAGCATAATGTCCTCTAGGTTCATCTATGCTTTCACAAATGCAGGAGTTCCTTCTTTATTAAGGCTGAATAATTTCCAAAGACATAAAAATGACCACATGTAAATGAAAAGGTGCTCAGCATCACTAATCATCAGAGAAATGCAAAATCAAAACCACAATGAGATACCACCTCACACCTGTTAGGATGGTTATTATCAAAAGGACAAAAGGCTGGGCGCAGTGGCTCACATCAGTAATTCTAGCACTTTGGGAGGCCGAGGCAGGTGGATCACGAGGTCAGGAGTTCAAGACCAGCCTGGCCAATATGGTGAAACCCCGTCTCTACTAAAAAATACAAAAATTAGCCAGGCATGGTGGTGCGCGCCTGTAGTAGCAGCTACTCAGGAGGCTGAGGCTGGAAGTTGCAGTGAGCTGAGATCGTACCACTGCACTCCAGCCTGGGCAATAGAGTGAGACTCTGTCAAAAAAAAAAAAAAGAAAAAGAAAAAGAAAAAAAAGGACAAGAAATAATAAGTGTTGGAGAGGATGTGAAAAAAACTGAACCCTCATTGGTGGGAATGTAAATGGTGCAGCCAGTATGGAAAAACAGCATGGAGGTTCCTCCAAATATTAAAAATAAAACTTACGTATGATCTAGCAATACCGTTTCTGGATATATACCCAGAGGAAATGAAACCAGTACCTCGTAGAGTTATCTTTGCTTCAATTCTTTTTGCAGGAGTCAAGATATGGAAACAACGTAAGTGTCTCTTGATGGATAAATGGGTAAATTGTGGTGTGTGTGTGTATATATATATGATATATGTATCATATATATATACCCAAATTATGTAATTTTATATATATATATATATATTTTTTTTTTTTTTTTAAATAAGATCTTGCTCTGTCACCCAGTCTGGAGTGCAGTGACATGATCTGGGCTCACTGCAACCTCCACTTCCTGGGCTCAAGTGATCCTCCCACCTCAGCCTACTTAGTAGCTGGGACTACAGGCACACACCACTACTTCTGGCTAATTTTTTTAATTTTTATTTTATGTAGAGCCAAGGGTCTCACCATTTTGCCCAGGATGGTCTGGAACTCCTGGCCTCAAGTGATCCTCCTGTGTCATCCTCACAAGGTGCTGGGATTACAGGTGTGAGCCACTGCATCCAGCCTAATTTTAATATTAAAAACTTCACTTTTTCCCACCCCTTTCTTCTTAAGCCATATGATAGCTCAAGTTTGTTTTTATAACCAGTAAGGAAAAATGCATTTTGCACACTTCAATAATAATTGGAATTTCCCAGCAAGGCGTCTTATTCTTTAGTGTCACCTTTCATACCTAGCACAACACTGGAGGAATTCCAGTTATTATTTGTTTCTCAGACCCCATGTGAAAATGTTCTGGCTGCTTGAATAAAACTATTCCATGATTATTTACCCACCTGTCGTTGTCCTTGTAGATATAGTGCCTATGAATAGAAAGATATTATTCATTTCTTTTACTTTATTAAAATCTTCTATATACACCATCAGACTGCATAGAATTTTTAAAGGCATTCAAAATGCTAATGATAGCTTTTTCTAACAGAATTTTGAGTATATTAAATAGCTTGCAGTTTGCATACCATCAAAAAGCAAAGGAAAAAAGGATCATACTGGAAAAAGTGTTTTCATTTCTTTATTAATAATATCGGTTAGTTCTAAGGTATATAAATGTCGCGAAAGGCAGGAAAAGACAGCTTTTCTGGCCCAGAAAAAAATAACATCCATAATAAAACTTTCACACACTAAAAGTAAAGTTTAAAAGATTTCTTATGATATACCACAGGATATTCACTTTCTTGAATCTCCCAGTTCCAAATAATAAAATTTGTTCTAAATTAATCTTAAAGCATCAGAATACAGCTGATATTTCTTGATAGATAAATGCACAAAGTTTCAAAATAGCTTTTTCTACCTGGAATTCAAAAGCCTTATTCTGAATTGGTTTTTCTGCATTTCTTTGCACCCGCCCCCCCCCAAAAAAAAACCCCATTAGATATAAAAAAGGCATAACAGTAATTATCTTTAGGGGTAATTTTTTGTTACAGTATGCATCAGAATCTGATATCTCTGATTGTAGACTCAAAAACACTTGCCTTTTCTTTGAGATGGGTGGGTATTTGAAAATTTAGCATTAGCATTTTGTTTCCACTTCAACTCCTTAAGGAAAATTGTTTAAGACAATACAACATTTTTTGCCGGTAGAGATTATAATCATAAATGCACTTTTCACAACCTCATATGATATAAAAATTCAATGAAGAAAAAAATTGATTTTAATGTTGTCCAACTTATTATTTACCTTCACCTCCTTTAGATGCTTCTCTCCTTTAAACTAGTTGTTCAAATTTGTTTTTGTTATTGATAGACATTTTTCTTTAAGCATCACAAGTTGTTATTTAATGTCTTATGACACATTTTAAACTCCTGTGTAATGTAGAAAGCCTATATCAAGTTTCTTTTCTAAATAAGTTAAAAAATCAAGGAAAAAAATTTGCACACTAGCTTCTGTTGTGCCCCTACTATCTAAGTACTTCTGGTGCTGGGGAAAATAATCTCTGGCCCTGCACCTTCATGCCATTGTAGTTGAGTGGCACTGTGGACAAGAGCATTCATGGGAACCTTCTTACACTGGATCAGCTAGCAATAATTTATTCACCAGAGTGATTGAGACACAAACGTATTCCACTAAAGCCAAACTAAATCACTTTATGTGTTACCTCCCCTTAGCTGGATCTTAAAATTACCTGGAGTCATTTTAATATGAGGGGAAGTGTGACAAATGGGAATTCAAAGTAACAATGGTCTTAAACAATCGGGGTTACATTATTGTCTTTTTTATTATTTCATTTTCTAGGTACTATATCATAGGCACTGTGTCTACAATGACAACTATAGGTGGCGAAATGGTAACAGAATAGTTTTATTCAAGCAGGCAAAACATCTTGATGTGGGATTTAAGAAACAATTTATCATTATAATCATTTTTAAAAGCTAAAAGTTGCCAACACTTTCTGTTAACTCCAAATTTTGCTCCATGTAATAGACTTTTATATAGGTTTGCACTGCTCCGGAGTTGGAAAATTCTTTGGTTGTATGGAAGATTTGCCCGAGCCTCGTTTTCAGTTTGTGCTCTTCTGCTCATCCTCACCTTACATTTTCAATACTGATGGGCAAGTACTAGAACAATAATACCCTCTACCTAGGCTCTACTTGGATGTCGTTAGAATTATACGTTTGTTATCACATATCAAGCTGTTTTACCTTACTTTGTAGGTAACCACCTTCTAACTTTGGAATAAACTGCCCAATAAATGGGGCCCATGGAGGCAGCCTTTTCTAGGTAGAGGGAAGCAAAGTACTATCAGTAGTGAAAATATATGAGCTTCAAACAATTGAATGATTGGATAACTAAGATATCATAGGTCTTGAGAAACTTAAAATTTAGTTTAAACTTTTATTTTGCATTAACATCGTGGGCACAATTTTTTTTTTTTTTTTTGAGGCGGAGTCAAGCTCTGTCGCCCAGGCAGGAGTGCAGTGGTGCGATCTCAGCCTCACTGAAACCTCTACCTCCCGGGTTCAAGCGATTCTCCTGCCTCAGCCTCCCAAGTAGCTGGGATTACAGGCACGTGCCACCACGCCTGACTAATTTTTGTATTTTTAGAAGAACTGGGGTTTTCCATGTTGGCCAGGCTAGTCTTAAACTCCTGACCTCAAGTGATCCGCCCGCCTCAGCCTCCCAAAGTACTGGGATTACAGGCTTGGGCCACCATGCTGGTTCCACAATGTTTTGTTTTGTTTTGTTTTGTTTTCCTAAATCAATCATTAAGTGTAAATATATGTTCTTGTTTTCCCCATACAAGCTCCATAGCTCCCAATCAAATTTAATAATGAGTGCAAGTACATTATAAGGGCAATGAGATTTGGGGTGCATTTGATTAAAAAAAAAACAGATATATTATAAGGGATCCAAAACATTTTCCCTTCAAAGGAAAGTACTACTTTCCTAAGGCTTCATAATAAAGTATGCATTTTCTATTCTGCCCATCTTCCCCAAATCACCATTTTCTTTAATGGCGTTGGAGGACAGCTTTTAACTCATAAATTTCTAGCCAGATTTGAAATAACTTGAATCAAACATTCGTTCGTGGGGCTTAATGTAAAGGTGTTCAATCAGAGTTTCAGAACAGAAATACAGATTCAACATTTTAGAACTAGAAATGTTTGATTCTCATTTTCTAGCATATATGTTCTAGGGTATATTTTAAGCATGGATGTTCTCCTGATTGTGATGTTTAAGGTTAAATTATGGAATAACCACATTGCTGTCAGAAATACATCCCATAAAATCTTTATGGCATCTATTTTTTGTGTATTTCAAAGACTACAGTTGTTTCGAAGTATATCATTAAGGATTCCTGGGCCTAAAATTTTCTAAGATGGTCTGATTAGATTAACATAAAAACACATGAATCATTCAATGAATCAGAATGCTTATATTGAATTATAGCAATTACGTTACTACCGATCTAGTAACTTTCAGTGCATTATTTTACATTTGGCTATTATAACAAAATGAAAGAATATTTTCTAGAAATTTTAGAGAAGACATTACAATTTAAAACATTTTAAATGACCTTTTGGTGTCTGCTTTTTCTGATTACAAAAGTAATACACAGTGATTCTGAAAATTTAACTTAAAACACAGGAGTAATATATAAGTTAAAAAAGAAAAAAAGAGAAAGTTCTCTGTCATTTCCACCCTAAATAACACTCAAAACAGTATTTCAAACTCAGGCTACCAGAGGTTATTTGGAAGAAGCTTAGGCAGGGAAGTGTTTTAATTAAGGCTTTCTTGATGAGACTCTCTTTAAAACAACTGTAGCATGGGGACGCAAATGCTTCTTGAAAAAAATTATTTGTTATTCAGCTAACACATTAAAATATATTCTGTTATTTGAGGACTTATTACCCATGACAATGCTCTTCATATTGAATATATCAATATTGAGAATTTACTTAGCATAGCATTCTCTTTAAGCCTTAAAATTTTACATAGAACACCTAGAATACAATTTTGTTTCAGTATGATTTTTAACATGATGTAGGGATTTTGCAATGAAAATTTCCATCATAAATAACAGTAGGATTTAGCAAAATATCTAGGTCTTGGGAATCATGGGGATCTATTAGTAGTTGATTTGAAGCTACCTTCACCTTTTTCTGGCTCCATTTCTTTATTTTCTAAATGATAATATTGTTATCTGCCATGCCAGTTTA
The DNA here is from genome assembly GCF_003255815.1 of Theropithecus gelada. NCBI lineage: Eukaryota > Metazoa > Chordata > Mammalia > Primates > Cercopithecidae > Theropithecus > Theropithecus gelada. The sequence goes on along the minus strand of NC_037689.1, from coordinate 112,262,044 downwards.
TGAGAGTGCTATAGGTAGCAAATAAGTAATAGATAGGGGAGTGTTTTGAAATTATTTTAAGAAAAAAATCATCTATAACTGTTAGCCCTCCTTTTCATTTTAATTGCAATGTTGGTGATGTTAGTTTAGTTACCTGGAGTAAGCATTCTAATTGCTAATTTCATTATGCAAATCTAAAAACTCAGAGCAAATGTCTTTGGAGTATAATTACCCAGGAGACAAGAACTGGTATTTTTTCTCAACATGAAAACCAGTATAAGATATAAAATAAACACAAGATCACAGGGAGCCAGCAGACTTTGGGTTGAGTTTATGCCTTGCCACTTAGTATATATGATCTTGGGCAACACATTAGAGCTAGGTGTCTTGATTGCTTCATATTAAAAATAGGGATAATAACACTCTTCCAAACTATCTCAAAGAAGTGCTAGAAGGTGCAAATGAAGTAATGTATGTGAAAGCTCATTGTAATCTCTAAAGCACAATCCCAACATAAGGTATTATAAATTAGATGCTGTAACCTGACTAGAATGTGAAGTAGCACTGGAAGTTAGAGAAGAGGAGATGGGGCATTCTGAATAAAAGCAGTAAACAAATTTACTCAATGTACAAACATTCCCTTTTATCCACAAAAACAGTCAAACTCAAAGAAACAGAGTAGAACAGTGGCTAGCAGAGGCTATGGGAGTGGGGAGATGATGGAGAAATAATTTTTTTCCCCTTACATTGAGATATATTGCACAGCATGGTGAATATAGTAAACGTTAATGTATTGTACATATCAAAATTGCTGAAAGTAAATTTCAAATGATCTCACCACAAAAAAATAACTATCTGAGGTGATGGATATATTAATTCACTTTATATAATTATTCCACATGTATTCAGAAATCATAACACCAGTCTCTACACAGCAAGAATGAAGTACTGGTACATGTAACAATATGGATGATGGGCAGAACAAAAGAAGAAGCCAGGCAAAAAAGACTATATACTGTATCATCCCATTTTTGAAAGATTCAGTAGAAAGCAAAACTAAGAGATAGAGACAGGTAGCGGAATAGCAGTTACCCTAGGAATGAGGGTTGGTTGGAAGGGATTGGGTGGCAGGTTGGAGTTGAGCAAGGAACGTGAGAGGAAACCTTCTAACAGAAATTTCCAAGGTCTTCATGGAAATTGTGATTGCATAGTGTATACATATGATTATTGCATTGTGCCTTTAAAGACTAATACACTCTACTGTTTTTATACCTGAATAAAAAGGTAAAAGCAATAATAAATTTAAATAAATAAAAAATAAAAATTTTACAAAGCTAAGCATAACTTATAATAAAAAATATAATACCATTTTGTACTCCATAAATATATACAAGTATAATTTGCCAATTTAAAATTTAAAAATAAAAGTTAAAAAATAAAAAATAAAAACAAATTCATTCAAGAGAGAAAATCTCAAATGGGAGTATCCCTTGATTTAGCAGTTTACTGGAAAAAAAAAAAAAAGAGACAATCCTAAAAGGAATAATTGCTGCTGGCAATTCCCAAACTCACCCATAATCATGGGAGAGGTATGCACATTAAGAAATAACAGGATTTCTTTTTATTTTTCAGATTTAGAACGGGAAATGAACTCAGGGTTGTTTTCTGGCTCAATAATGTTATGGTTCCTATGGCTCTGTTTCTGTAACAAATACCAAGTAGCAACTGCCTAGTGATATTTCTACCGGGATGTCTCATCAACTTCTCAAAATTTAAGGTCTGAAACAGATATATTAATTCACTTCTTCATTTCTCTTCTAAACACATTCCTTGTACTGTATCTCCCATATCTGCAGCAGCTCTACCTCCATGCATTTTCTCAGGCAAATTCTTCTTTCTTTTCTTCTTTCCTTCAACACCAACTTCCACCTTCTACTTCTAAGATATAGCCTAAATGTGACTACTTCTCTCTGTGCCTACTCACTACTCAAACCTTAGCCCAAACCACAGCATCTTCCTTAAACGGTTGACCATTGCTACTATGGATCCCCTTAATTCTATTCCTCACAAAGCAGACAGAATTATGCACGCTTAAAAATTGCTTTTAGTAAACACTGAACAGACAAAAGAAAAAGAAATCCATGAAAATTATAATCATTCTATGATTATATTATACACCAAATGATTGTGTTCCCCCAAAATTCATATATTAAAATCCTAACCTGCAGAGTTATGGTATTAGAAGGTAGGACCTTTGAGAGAAAATTAGGCAATGAGGGTGGAACCCTCATGAATGGGATTATTGCCCTTGTGAAATGCGCCTCATAGAGCTTGGTCACTTTTTCTGCCATGTAAGTATGCAAGGAGAAGCCCACTTTTGGCAACCTGGAAGAGCGCTCTCACCAGAACTGACCATGTTGGTGTCCAGATCTCAGACTTTCCAGACTTTTGAACTTTGAGGTATAACTAGTCGTTTTTTAAGATATTCAGTTTATGATATTTTGTTATGGAAGCCCAAGTTGACAAAGACAAATAATTATCTATGTACCTACCACCCAGGTTAAGAAAAAGAACATTGCCTCTTATATTTTTTCTCTGATCCTATACTTTCCCTCCTGACTCTGAGGTAACTCACTAACTTGATATTTGCGCTTACTGCTTCCTTTCATTCATTGTAGTTTCACTACATGTTTGTTGTTTAGGCTGCCTGTTCTCTACTTTTTTCACATAGAATCATATACTATACATTCTTCTGTAACTTCCATTTTTTTCCTCTCCTGAAATTCATCCATGTTGTTGTGTGTAATTATAAATCATTCATTTTCGCTGCAGCAAAATATTCATATACAGTGTGAATATATCACAAGGCATCTGTACATTGATGGATGTTTGGGTCACAGACTTTTTTTTCTATTTTAAACAACCCCACTTTGTGCATTTTGTGTAAGAGTTTTACAGAATGGGTTTCTTAACTACATCATGGACTTTTTTGGAAATCTGGTAAAGCTTATTGGCTTCCTTTTCAGATTAGGTTTTTAAGTGCACAAAATAAAGTAATAGGATTATAAACAACAGCAATTATACTGAAATATGGTTACAAAAATGTTAATACATTTTTACATAGTATTAAATATCTTTCTTTATTAATCCATTAAATAATGAGATCTAGGGGTAGGTCAAATAATTTCCCTGGTTGTGAAGTAGTGATTAATGTAAAGGATATTTACACTCGGTTATCGTCAATAGTTGTAATGTGATACAAAAATATTATTGTTTCTTTGGTGACAAAGTCACTGGTACTGCTAAGACTGCTGTGGTTTGTTGCCTACATTCACAAACAAAGGAAATAAATAAAGGAAATGCTAGATTTCATTTAACAACTACTAGAAATAAAGAAGTAATTGTTTTCCGTTCAACTTTGCATGGCCTTTACATTATAACTATGGATTTTAAGATCAGAAACCTTTATTCTATGTTATATTCCTACTTGACTTAGACTATGGAAGTGAAAGAAAAAAGGAAAAAAAATAGGGTATATTCCTAGGACAGGAATTGTTCTATAGTAATAAGGGCATCTTATATAGATTTTCAATGCTGTTGTACCTATTTATACATCTCTCTCAATCCATTCATTCTTTTATAAGAAAACACCTTAGGCTGGGTAATTTACAAAAGGCATAAATTTATTGTTCACAGTTCCAGAGGCTGGGCAGTCCAAGATCAAGGCACCAACAGATTAAATGTTAGCACCTCAAACTTGTTCCCAATATCAAGCCCGTGGTGAGGGCTCACTCTGCTTCAAAGATGGTGCTTTCTAGCTGTGTCCTCACATGGTAGAAGGGCAAAGAGGCTAATAAACTCCCTCAGGTTTCTTTTCTAAAGGAACTAATTCCATTCATGAGGATGGAGCCCTCCTGATTTAATCACCTTCTTAAGGTCCCACCTTATAATACCACATTGGAGATTAGGTTTCAACATAATGAATTTTGGCAGGAAACAAACATTCAGACCATAGCAACACCCACCAGCAGTATTTGAGTTCCCACTGACCCGTATCTTAGTCAGCATTTGGTATTAACAGATTTCTTAATTTTGCCAATCTGGAGAGTATGAAATGCTATTTCATTACATTTTTGTTTAGCAATATTCTCTAATTAATGTTGAGAGTAAGCATATTTTCATACGTTTATTGGCTATTTGGATTTCCTCTTCCATAAGGTGCTTGTTAAGGTCTTTTGTTCATAATTTCTTTCTCCTAGGTTTGTCTTTTGCTTAATTCAAAGTAGTTCTATATATATCTGTGTGTGTGTGTGTGTGTGTGTATGACATTAATTCCTTCATATATATTGTAAATCCTTTACTCTCTTTTTTGTCTTGTCTTTTTTCTCTCTTTATGTTGCATTTTGAATAGATGTTCCTGATTTTAATATGGTTGAATTTATTAGATTTTTACTTTATAATTTACAAATTTTGTGTCATATTTAAGAAATCATTACTTCCCACATGGTAATAAAGATATTCTTCTATATGGTGTTAAAATGCTTTCTGGTTTAGAATTATGAATATTTTATAGTTTAGAACTAATTTTAATATATCACATGAAGTAGAGGTCCAATTCAATTTTTCCCCACATGCTCAACCAATAGTCTCAACCACATTTTGTGAAATCTTTTTATTTCCTACTGACAGGATTTTCATAAAATATGTTTAGTCATAGATACATCTGTTTCTAAAATCTCTGCTCGATTATTTTAGTTAACTTATCTATTCCTGTGCTAAGACTAAAAAGCCTTATTTTACCTTTATGATAATTATAGATTGTTCCTCTTTGGCAATACCTTGCCTATTGATTAAACAACTAAGGCTCTTTCCATGGCTTGCCTCTGGGATCCTCAAAACATGGCTAGAAAATGAGGAGAAAGTACAGAGGATGCAGAAAAGACATATCAACTCCTAACTGATATGGAATAAAAGTGGCGTATCATTTAATCTTGCATTCCATTGTTGAGAATAGTCACATGGGTCCACCTAGGTCCACCTCGTTGGAAAAGGTAGTTTTTTATTGCTTAAAAAAAAAGAAATTATTTCAGTGACTATCTGGGCTATTGCCTAGGAAAATTTTACATCTGACTAATTAAATATTCTGTAAATGTTTGTTAGAGCTTTCTGGTCAAAACTTTTAGGATTGAAAACTTTTAATAGAAATTTTATAAATTATTGGTCCAATATTTTAATAATTATTGAATTATTTCAGTTACTTCTTCAGTCAGGATTGGCAAATTATGCATTCTAGGAACTTTTATATTTCCTCTGAGTTTTTATTTATTTGCATGAAGTTTATAATAGTTCCATTTAATCCTTATAATATCTGTAACATCTATACTTATGTCTTCCTTCTCATTCCTGATTTTAGTATCCTCCCTCTTTTTTTTCCATATTGCTCTGCTAGGATCTTTGTCAGTTTTATTTACTTTTTTCAGAGAACCAAATTTAGAAGGTTAGAATTGTTGCATTTTTGTCTTGAAGTTAACATTTTATCATTATGTGGTGATCCTTTTTAACTAATATATTTTGCATTAAAATTTAGTTTATCTGATATTGATGTAGTCATCCCAGATTTCTTTCATTTGCCTGGTAAATGCTTTACATATTTTTTTTACTTTCAAACTTTTTGTATCCTTATGTTTTTAGTATATCTCTTCTAGACAATATATAGATGGGTTTTGTTTTACTATATGCTTTTCCAATTTTTTCTCTTTAACTGGAAAATTTAGTCTCTTTTTACTTATTGTGATTAGTAATATTTCTATCACCTTGTTGATGCTTACCATTTATTCCCTCTTTCTATGTTTTTTCACTTTATTTTGGCTTATTTTGGATCAATTTAAAAAAAAAAACAACCCAACTTCCTCTTGTTAAATTTTGCAATGTTTTCACTCTGTTTCTTTTCCTTTAGTGGTTATGCTATAAATTTTAACATGTATACATAACATATCAAGCCTTAAGTTTAACTGATGTTTTCATCTTCTGAAATTACATTGTAAATAATACTCTAACTATTTTAGGATATTTTAATGCTAAGCGCCTTTTCACCTGACCTACAAGCCTTCATTATAATATATTGTAGTTCTATTTTGTTTTTTGATCACACAAGACATTATTTTTATGGTTCATTGCAGATTGTTATCTCGCTACTCCACCCTTAAGAGCTGGAGTTTATTTAGCCTCCATTTGATTAGGGGCTAGTATTAGTGGCTTGCTTAACCAATATGTGGTAGGAGTAACATTTAATGACAAATCAGCTTACCTTAGAAAAAGTCTTGAGGTTTTCTTTTGGCGTCGTGACACACTTATTCTGCTCTTCCCTCTTGGTCATTCCCTCTCATAATCCAGTTACTGTGCTGTGAAAAGTACACAACACGTGAAACTACGGGCATGCTCTCTGAACTATAGTTCCAGATGAGTCCAGTCTTTGAGTCATACCAGTTCTGGCAAGGGACATGTGAATAAAGAGGCCTCCAGATGATTTTTGACCCTGATTGTTCAACTAACTCTAGTCATCCAGGTCTTTCTAGTTGAGGCTACAGATACCTTAGAAGAAAGAAAAGCCATCCCTGCAGTACCCTATCTGAATTCTTGTTCCACAGAATGCAAGAGCATAATAAAAGGGTCACTTTTTTCTGTCACTAAGTTTGGGGTGATTTTACACAAAATTGATAACCAGAACATCTTTTCAGATTTACTTACATATTCAACAATTTCTGTTACTCTATCATTTTAATTCTCTCACTTGTCATCCATAATCCCTTTCCTTTTACCTGAAGTATATTTGGCAGAATTTCCTTTACTTAAGTTCAGTCAGTAACAAATGTTCTCAATTTTAATTTTCCAGAAATAACTTTATTTCATTTTTTAAAAAATATATTTTTGTGACTTATAGAATCTTAGGTTACCAGTATCATTTAGTACACTGGATTACTATTTCACTGTACTCTGGCTTCCTTTTTTGCTCTTGAGAAGTAAAAAGTTTTTACACATATAATCTCAGTCTCTTCCTCCATGTTGCATATTCTCTATTGTCTTTTTGTGCTGCAAATCTGAATAATCTCTTGGGATCTATTTTCCAGTTTTCCGCTTCTCTCCTCAGCTGAATCAAGTTCTGACATTTATCCTACCTATTGAGTTATTATTTTATATTACTATATTTAATTATAGTGATTCTATTTAAATTTTATTCCAATCTACTGGGTTAATTTTTGTAGTCTTTTCCTCCATTATCACATTTAATTTTTAAAAATGTCTTTGAAATTATCACATAGACAACTTTTATATTTTAAACCTAAGGTTTCCAGTATCTGTTAACATAAGTCTGATTTACTGATTGCTATTTTTTCTAACTCTTGCTTACGGTTGTATTAGTCTGTTTTCACATTGCTGATAAAGACATAACCCGAGACTGGGCAATTTACAAAAGAAAGAGCTGTAATTGTACTTACAGTTCCACGTGGCTGGAGAAGCCTCACAATCATGGCAGAAGGCAAGGAGGAGTAAGTCATGTCTTACATGGATGACGGCAGGCAAAGAGAGAGGGGTGCTTGTTCAGGGAAACTCCTCTTTTTATAGACATCAGATCTCATGAGACTTATTCACTATCAAGAGAACAGCACAGAGGCCGGGCGCGGTGGCTCAAGCCTGTAATCCCAGCACTTTGGGAGGCCGAGACGGGCGGATCACGAGGTCAGGAGATCGAGACCATCCTGGCGAACACGGTGAAACCCCGTCTCTACTAAAAAATACAAAAAACTAGCCGGGCGAGGCGGCGGGCGCCTGTAGTCCCAGCTACTCGGGAGGCTGAGGCAGGAGAATGGCGTAAACCCGGGAGGCGGAGCTTGCAGTGAGCTGAGATCCGGCCACTGCACTCCAGCCCGGGCGACAGAGCCAGACTCCGTCTCAAAAAAAAAAAAAAAAAAAGAGAACAGCACAGGAAAGACCTGCCCCCATTATTCAGTTACCTCCCACCAGGTCCTTCCCACAACATGTGGGAATTCTAGATGAGATGTGGGTGAGGACATAGCCAAAGCCTATCAATGGTAAAGAGTTATTGTTTTATATTTTTATTTTGTTTTGCATGCTTTGTGGTATTAGTGATTTTTCCTTAGAAAAGTATCCATTGTTATTTCTTGGGGCATGAATGAACATTAATTCCTCTGAAGAAAATTTTTTTGGTTGCTTCTGGTGGAGCTATCTGTGGGTACTATGAGTCCTAGAGAACTAGGTCATGGTTATGAATTCTAAGATAAATTGTTTCCTTCTTCACGCAATACACTTCTCCCTAAAGACCAATGAGTAAACGGGTTTATTTATTTATTTTCAGTCTTTCCTCTTACTCCCTCTCTCTTCTAGATTAGATTATGTGTAGTGATCTATCAAGCTTCCTAACACTTTTAAAACTTATCTTCAACCTGCTGTTAAACCTCTCTAGTGATATTTATTTCAGGTATTGTATTTTTAAGCTCTAGATATTTCATGTGATTCTTTTTAATAGTTTCTATTCTTCGTTGAGATTTCTTATATTTCGTACATCATGAGCATATTTTCCTTTATGACTTCAAGTACAATTACAAAACCTGTCTTTGTCTGAAATTTGCATTTCTGGTTATCTTGGTGTTGGCCTTTTGTATTATCTTTTCTCCTGAAAAGGGGCCCATGTTTTCCCATTTCTTCATATTTCCATTAATTTTTTTATTGTATGCTATACTTTCTGGGTGATAGAAGATTCTGGATTCTGCTTTTTTCTTTTTCTGAAATGTATTAATTTTTTTTTTTTTAGATAAATAGTTGATTTTTCTGAGCAAAAACCACAGACTCAGAAACATTAGATCAGTTTTTTCTAGCTTTTAGCTTGGTTACTTGAACCATATCCTATGCAGGCATGGTTCAAAAATCAACCAGAAGGCCGGGCGCGGTGGCTCAAGCCTGTAATCCCAGCACTTTGGGAGGCCGAGACGGGCGGATCACGAGGTCAGAAGATCGAGACCATCCTGGCTAACACGATGAAACCCCGTCTCTACTACAAAATACAAAAAACTAGCCGGGCGAGGTGGCGGGCGCCTGTAGTCCCAGCTACTCGGGAGGCTGAGGCAGGAGAATGGCGTGAACCCAGGAGGCGGAGATTGCAGTGAGCTGAGATCCGGCCACGGCACTCCAGCCTGGGCGACAGAGCAAGACTCCGTCTCAAAAAAAAAAAAAAAAAAAAAAATCAACCAGAGATTTGAGTAGAGCTCGTATGCGGAATTGGAGCTCCCTATCTATGGCTTTGTCCCTTGGAGATTTCTGCCCTCACTTTTTAGTTACTATGATTGCCTCAGACTTTGTTCTTTGGTTATTTGATCCAGTAAAACTGTCTGGTTTCTATCTGCATGTAGCCCCCCAGTAATACAACTGGGCTTTGTCTCAGGATAAGAACCAAGCAAAATTAAGAACTCATTTATTACCATTTCTTCTATGCAGATATCAGCTACCTCTGTTGTCTTCCTGGTTTGTTCCCTTGCCAGTGGCTTCAAGTGTTTTTTTTTTTTTTTTTAAATATATTTTGCAGAGTATATAACTTTTATCTGCAAAATAGTTGATCTAACGTAATCTATTGAGCCATTGAGAAGTACGACCTAGAGCCTAAATTTTAAAATGCTCATACAGTTTATTTCTAGGTCACACTGTCAGGGTAGCTACATTCCTTTGGGGTTCAAGCTTTATGTGGGTATCTTACATTAGTCTCTTGGGTGGGTCATAAGACTTATGGCATGTCTCTTAGTTTCCATGAGGTTATGAAAACTGAAGTTAAAATTCACCATATTTGAAAGATCCCCTCATGTATAAGCTTTAGTCAGTGCTTCACTCATTTTTTTCTTTTTTCTTTTCTTTTTTTTTTTTTTTTTGAGACAGAGTCTCACTCTGTCACCCAGGATAGAGGGCAGTGGTATGATCTCAGCTCATTACAACCTCCACTTCCCGGGCTCAAGCAATTCTCTGCCTCAGCCTCAGCCCCCCAAGTAGCTGGGATTACAGGTGCCCACCCCCACGCCCAGCTAATTTTTGTATTTTTAATAGAGACAGGGTTTCGCCATCTTTTCCAAGCTGGTCTTGAACTCCTGACCTCATGATCCACCCGCCTCGGCCTCCCAAAGTGCTGGGATTACAGGCATGAGCCACTGTGACCGGCCACTTCACTCACTTTTTTTAATTTCCTACTTTCCTTAACTTTTGCCTTTTTAAAACTGGTAAGAACTGGTAAGAAAATTCCATGTTTCTTACCAATACAATATAGGAAAAATTAATCCAGCATTTTTAGTTAGTATGAATTTAAGGGCCGGTCAGTTCATCTAGTCTATTAATCTGTTGGAAAAGGAAATCTGACGAGGTTTTTTTTGTAAAAAAAAAAAAAAAAAAAAAGTTAATCAAATCATATGAACTGATCACTGAACTGCTTAAAATCCTTCAATAACTTCTGATAACATTTGGATACAAATAAATTATTTTCAATGTCTTGTAAGAACTGTGTAATCTAGCTTTAGTCTTCCTCTGTAACATCATCTTGTGTCACTTTCCTTCTCTACTCTAGCTATATAGAACTGCTTTCAGATCTTTGAATATGATAGGATCTCTCCCATCTCAAGTCCTTTCTATGTGTTATTTTTTCTGCTTGGAGTTCCTCCTTTTTCACCCTTGTCTAATCAAATTCTAGTCATTCTTTGGTTCTCTGTTTCTTTGTAACCTCTTCCAGGCATTTTCCCTTGGCAACTTAGACCAGTAACAGACCCCTATATCTTTTATATTGACTTCTTCTTCCACTTTTATGACACATTATCACTTTATGCAGATTACGCTTAACCTACTATACTCCACAGTGATAGCAACCATATCTTTCCTTCATCACCATTTCCCAAAGACTTATACAATGCCTGTTATAGAGAAGGTGCTCAAAATATAGTTACTGATTATTTTGTTTGAATTAGTCATATAAGAATCTTATAAGCTTTGGGGCACATAGATTTTTATAAACCTTTTGGTATAAGAACTAGACCTTGAACATTGGTGACACTACCAGAATAATGCTCGGCTGAAAACCCCAATTAGCTGGCAGTTTTCCCTAATCTTTTTGATTATGCACATCCCCTTAAATTATCCCTCCCAAAAGGGATTCTATCATGTCATTCACCTACTCAAGAACACATTATGTTCTTACCCCTTCTTGTGTACTGCAGCTTAAACTCTATATTTTGACATTATATCCTGTCTACAACTTACTTACTTACCTATCCAAGTCTGTCTTCCACTACCTCCCAATACAAGCATTCCAAACAATATCAGACTATTCTCCCAATTGTCTTTTGTTTTTGCATATCATGTGCTATTCTTCAGCTTAAATCGTGCCTGCTCATCTGTAGCACTTGTCTCCCTTGATTCCCTCATTCCTAATCCATTCCATCTTTGATGGACCAGCAAAAGACAATATGGTGTAGTACTTAATAACATTTTCTTTGTCACTTGCCAGCTGTGTATAACTTTGGACAAATTACTTAGATTTCGGTGCCTCCATTTCTTTATTTGCAAAATTGAGATAATAAGAGTAACTTATTCTATAACACCTTTGAGATGACTTCATGATTTAATATATAAGTACACAGAATGGATCCTGGTGTATAGTAAGACATCAGTATTTTTTAGCTATATTCAACTCCTCCATAAAACCTTCCAATTCCATTCATTCATTCCATCTCCCAATATTTATGGTGAGCTTATTTTGTACAAACCCTTCACTAAGCATTACTTGTAAAGCAATGAACAAGGAAGCTCAAGGAATTCACATAATTTATTAAGAGATAGGTAGAGTAGGCTTTGGAACATGGAGCAGGGGCACCAAAATCAATCCAGTGTAAGGATTGGAGAGTGAATTGTCAAGAAAATATTTGCCCAGGTTGGTGAGCTGAAAAAGACTTAATTTATAAGTTGGAGATAACCAGATGAAGAAGGTAGCAGGGACAGGGCCAGCAGGAAGAGGTGAGAAAGAAGAGTGTATTCTGAAAGTATATGCAAAAGCCTCAGAGATTATAGAGAACAAAGAACATTTAAGAGAACCACAAATAGTTCTTTGTGACTGTGGAATATGGTGAGAAGAAAATAGAGGTAAGAGGTAAACCTGGAAAGATTGGAATGTACGTAAATAATCATAAATGATTTCATAAATTTGTCATGGCAGAATCTTAGATCCATTAGTCCTACTTATCAGTTGGAGAATGTCAAGAGAAATGTGTTGGCAACTTTTTATTATTAAGTTGCAATATTAGAAAAAATGCTCTTGGCACTGATAGTGCATTCATTTTTCCCCTTTATTCCTCAAATATTAATTAATTTCCTAATATATACTAAGCCATGCACTGGATGACACAGCAATAAATAAAAACTGGTGCCTACTCTCAAGGAATCCACATTTTATTGAGGGGCACAGACAAGCAAATAGGCAGTTATAATACAGAGTGAGAAGAACTGAGTTACAGGCAAGTGCAAGATGCTGAAGGAGTATAGAATGGGCACCTAAGCCAGTTGTGTTTGTGCATTGTTGTGGGGATGGGAGAGGGCATAGTTGCTCGGAGAAGGCTTTCCAGAGGTTCTGTCAATGCAGAGGCCTGCTATTAACAATGTGAAGGGAGCAGAGAGTAAGTGAAGGGGTGGTCTGCCCCTCCACACTTGTGGGCGTTTCCCGTTAGGTGGAATGAGACTTGAGAAAAGAAATGAGACACAGAGACAAAGTATAGAGAAAGAAAAAGTGGGCCCAGGGGACCGGCGCTCACCATACAGAGGACCTGTGCTGGCACCGGTCTCTGAGTTCCCTCAGTATTTATTGATCATTATCTTTACCATCTTAGAAAAGGGAAGTGGCAGGATAATAGGATCATAGTAGGGAGGACGTCAGCAGTAAGACATATGAATAAAGATCTCTGTGACATGAATAAGTTTAAGGAAAAGTGCTGTGCCTTAATATGCATATGCAAACATCTCCATAAACCTTTTTAGTGCATAAAGAACAGCATTGCCGCTAGCACGTCCCACCTTCAGCCCTAAGGTGGTTTTCTCCTTTCTTAGTAAATAGAACATACAATCGGGTTTTATACCAAGATGTTCCATTGCCCAGGGACGGGCAGGAGACAGATGCTTTTCTCTATCTCAACTGCCAAGAGGCCTTCTTTCCTCCTATACTAGTCCTCCTCAGCCAGGCCCTTCACGGGTGTCAGGTTGGGGGACGATCAGGTCTTTCCCTTCCCACGAGGCCATATTTCAGACTATTACATGGGGAGAAACCTTGCACAATACCTAGCTTTCCTAGACAGAGGTCCCTGCGACCTTCTGCAGTGTACGTGTCCCTGGGTACTTGAGATTAAGAGAATGGTGATGACTTTTCACAAGCATACTGCCTTCAGGCACTTGTTTAACAAAGCACACCCTGCACAGCCCCAAATCCGTTAAACCTTGAGTCACCACAGCACATATCTCTGCAAGGACAGGGTTGGGGGTAGGGTTACAGATTAATGGCATCTCAAATCCAGAACAAAATGGAGTCTCTTGTGTCTACTTCTTTCTATATAGACACAGTAACAGTCTGATCTCTCTTTCTTTTCCCCACAGTAAGGGAAATACAGACTTTGAGAAAAATACATATGGCTTGGACTACCTTCGTTACTCTCTTCTCTAGATACTGATTTCATTTATTATCTGCACTACTCATTTTAGCACTGGATCATAAATGCATCTTATGCAACCTTACTTTGTTTAGATGACTATGTTATTTTTGTCTTCCTAGTAAAAGTACAAACTCTTTGTTAGCAGAGATATGGCCTTGGAGTTTTTTTCTATCACAATAGCAAGCAATATTAGATAGGAAATGACTATATACTGAATTAATTGGTTATCCTTTTCCATGTTTTATTGAGTTTGCCCTAGGCTATTTTTATAAAGCAAGTAGACGCTTTCCTCTCTCCCTCTCTCTTCCCCTCAAAGAAAAATTGTGCTTTAAATTTCTTTTCAGCCTCTTAGCTATATTTAATCCCTTTTAGTTGCAGTCCTCTAAAACAACAACTGTATAACACCTGTATTCTTTTTCAACTACAGAATCTTAAACTAAATGTAGTTCAATAGTAAAGATTTGGTCAAGCCAAGTATAGACAGATTTCATACTGGATTTTGCTTACTTCTGTCATTAGGTTCAATCATTATATCCTTAAATCCTGTAGGCTGCACGTTCTTTACACTTAAATAATTTTCTTTGTATTTTGTCTTTTTAATGTTAATATGTGAAAACTCTAATAAATGCCTGACACATAGTGAACATTACATCCATGTTAGCATGGATGTAATGTCATCATCATTATCTTCATCAAAATTTTTACTTCCATTTATTTGTGTTTGCGTCACAGTATTTGTATAGCTTTATACTTTCCTTTAATAAGCCTCTTGTATTTAATGAATCAACTTGAGATGTTATCTTGAATATAATACCTATTTTCAGTAATAGGTCCAGAGAGCTAAAACAGAACTTCAGCTTTAAAGATATGGAAACAAACTCAGAGAAGTTTAGTAACTTTTTCAAAGTCACAGAGCTTGTTGGTAGTGTCAAAAAGTTTTAAGTTAAAGGAATAAAGAACCAAATATTAATTGTTTTGGAGAGCAGCAAAATTGCCCCAAAGTTTCTGAAATAACACCATAACTAACTAAAGACTAGCCTTAGAGAAAAAAGCATGGGAAAATTAAGACTTGGTTAGATGGAAAAACGTAAATGGTGTTTGCAGGCACATAATGATTTTTCATCCCTCTCTGTAAATGGTATTACTTTGGTAGAGAGAGAAATGAAATGTGCTGATGTTATTTGTTCTTTGTGAAGCCATTTTGCTCATTATTCAGCATTTTGTGCCCCTGTAGGTATTTTCAAGTTGATAGTATAATGACTTTTTCCACTATCATCCGAGTTACTGAAGTTATGCTAACAGGTCTACAATTTTCCAAGATCATCCTTTTAGTAAAATTGGACATTGAGCCCTATTTCAGACTTCTGGCACTTCTGTTCTGAGCAACTTTCTCAAAATAGCAGTAGAGAGATTTGCAATAACATGCACCATTGCCTTTAGAATCCTTAGTCACCAATCATTAGGGCCTGCTGATTTAAATGCTATCCAGAGTTTTCAAGTTATTTCCAAGTGTTTCTCTCTTCAACTTACTTTGTATCAGTGTTTTTGCATCACAGGTAGTTATCTAAGGACCTGAGATGTAGAAGAAAGAAAAAGAATAAGCCTAAATGCATTTCTAGTCAATTGACTGGAAATTAAGTTTTTGCAACCCATTATAATTTCACATTTCTTCTTTTCTTGTCAATTCTTTTAAAAATTATTCATTCCTATAAGGGTTTTTTTTTTTTTTTTTTTTTTTTTTTTT